>NC_089587.1:152858722-153090276 GCF_019320115.1 Miscanthus floridulus
ATCCATACTACCATCCATAGTGCGCACTTTGATAGAGTAGGGTCCGGCCTGAGTTGAGCTACTTGGCTTCGTGGTCGAAACGAGTTATCCGGCCAGCTAAGTGATAGGCATGTGTTTAATCTTATCAAAAGTACCAACAACGGTATGGTCCTTAATCGACTCAGACGGAATCACATGAGTCAACCTACATATAGACTCTGTCCGGCCTTGATTTACTTTTACCCCAAGGTTCTTTTTCCATGATAGCAAATATAGCCAACTGTGCTTCGGTACCCACCTATATCTCACAGGTGATAGGAAATCACCCGACTTCTACCGGTCTAAGCATGGCTAAGCATATATTCGATCCTGGACTTACATAGGTCTAAAGGTGTATATATCTGGACAAGGTAGTTCCATGCATCAAGTGTTTTCAAACAACTCTTATAACCTAATGCATCAATCATAAAGGACTCAAGTAATATTCTGTAAAACACTAGGAGACTTAGAATGCTCCGGGGCTTGCCTTTCAGAAAAAAAGTGGAGCGGTGGTCAGGGCACTCCGAAAGTTCTTCTGGGGTCTGCTCCTCTTCTTCGGGAGCTACGGCTTGAGGAATCTCCTGCTGGTCCCCTTCCTCTTCTTCGTTGAATTCCAGCAGCGTTATCTCCTCTATCGATCCTAGATGCATGAATATGGCATAAGATATTATGAATGCATACATGCTGACAAGTATAGTATGATGACACATGATGAATGCATTTGTGTAAGTATTCTTAACAGTATGGTGTTAAAGTAATAACAAGTGCATCATATTTTACTGAGTAGGTGCATATCTCTTCTGGATTACTTAATCAAACACTTCAACAATTCATTTACTACACCACAAAACAATAGCTAATTGTTTTACTCATAACTGGAGTTATATACATCGAAATCATATGGTTGTGGACATTCTATAAAGCTTAAGAAATTGTCGACAACTCTGTTTTAATACTCTTACTGTGATTCAACAGTTATATAGGGCAAACAAATCATTCAATCAAATCTATCCAGAAAGTAAACATTTCAGACAACAAACTTGTAATAGCTAGAACTCTAAAACCCTAAGTCCTATGACTATGAAAATTTAACACAAGGTAGATTAGTAAGTTATCTACAACTTTGTTATTAACAAGTTTTACAGCAAAGATCATTATCCATATGAAATCATCCATACAATCAAAACTGTACATGCAGCCTTGTATTTGAATTATAAAGTGATAATTAGTTAGTTGCATACAATCAATTGCTTATAAGCCTTACCATTGACATCAACAGTTACTATGCATCATAAGAATCATAGAAAACATCATGGTGAACCCCAATTTAATTATTTACATGCCTTTATTAATTTGATTAAATAATTAGGGTAAATAATAAACATACACCAAATGTGCACAATAAATCCTCAAAAAATTACAGTATACTTCTAATGCTCACAATAGGCTACTATAAAAATTTCATACCATTTGCAATATGTGTAACATCCTATGAAATAATGATAAGCTAGCAAGGGTGAATTTAGTGAAAATAGTAAACCCTATAGAAAAGTATCAAGCAACAGATTATATATTTTTTCTAGCTTCATATTAGTGCCATACTACTGTACAAAAATTTACATAACAATATATTACATATTTTTACCCCTACAAATTTCCTTAGAAAATGTCATTTATTAATAAATAAATAGAAAGACCATATTTAAATCAAGTTTACAGCAAGCTTAATATTTTTACTAGCTAGAGCATGTCAATACAAAATTCACAAAATTGGAATCACAATTTTAGGAGTTTTCTAGCTCAAGATATCTATTTTACAAGATTATTAATCATTCAAAAAACATTTATCTAAATATATTTAAATCCCTAATAAAAATATCAGAAACTGTACATATCATATTTTTACAAAATACTACACTTCATGAGGAACACAACAAAATTTGTTTCACAAGATTTGGATCACCACAGCTCAACTTATCATTTGAAATCTGAAATAAATGAGCTATCCTCTTCAGCTGATCCACTGACAGCCGGGACCCAGAGGTTAGTCGGGCCCACTGGTCAGCGACACAGGAAGCAGGGGAGCGGCGCAGCTCGACGTGGATCAGCCCCAGCTCATCGCCGGTGAGCTCTCTGACCAAACGAACTGTACAGACATGTTCTACAGACCAAGGCGCATCGGGTAACCTAGGTAGTGAAGGCGCGCATGCATAGGAGCATGCTCGTCGCCGGCGATGACGACATGGCGGCACGGTGTTGTGGTGCTCTGACCATGGAAGTCCACGGCGGGGCTCAGCAAAGAGCGCACCATAACCATGGTGACTACACGGATCTATTAAGGCTATCTAGGTGACACGAGGTGCTCCGACGTGCTCCGGCCATGTGCACGGTGGCACAGAGGTGAGAGCGTGGCGGCACGGGTCGCCGTGTTCCACGACGGTGGAGCAACGAATCACAGTAACATCATGACACAAGCTAACACCCATCCTAACCAAGCCCTAATGTGAAGAATATAGAAGAATATGCATGCGAGTAGTGCGGCGGTGAGCTCGCCGTGGAGGCGGCCATGGCGGCCGAGATCTCCGGTGAGATGAAAATGGCGAATACGCCCTCACTGAAGCTCGTCAGATGCTAAAATCAAGTCGAGGAGGTAGAGGGGGCTGTGGTGCAGCCATGGGCTAAACATAGGCGGTGGCATGGGTACTGGGCGATGGTGGAGCTACGCTGTGCTCGGCGGCACTGCTTTGGTTCCGCGGCGAGAGCGGAAGCAGGCGATGGAGAGTGAGTGAGTGAGCTCGGGTGCTTGGAAATGGGGCGCGGGGCGTGCAGATATCGGCTGCCAGCACGCGGCATCGAGGGCCAAGCATCGGCCAACGGCAGCCACATGGCGGCCATGCTCTGTCCATGGTCGGCCATGACAGCACGCGGCGCGACGTTCATCAGTGCACGATCAAGCGTCTGACAGTGCGATTTCAAGCGATTCAATCTCCTAATCCGGATCGAATTTGTGCACATCGATAAAACAAAATGTGTAGACATATGTACCAGCTACAAAAGTTCCTAAAAAACCTTCTCCTAATTTGCAACAGGTGGGGAGTAAAATTAGCCCAAAGTTGAGCTCATCACACTGTCAGTGAAACATGACTTAGCAAAAATTTTAAGTGTTGAAAACAGTGCAAAGCTGATTTTTGTGAGCCCATTTCAAGCATGTTAGGAGCTGAACTAGCTTATGACCCAAAAATAAAAGTTGTTCCTCTCATCAATTACTACAACTTTGCTTTAGTGACCACATCCATGCAAAGTTTCTATGACATAGTTCAAACTAGGTCAAACCTGCTACATTCAAATGATGGTATAAACTTAAACTATGACTTAGCGACCAAATTAGCCCTAGCCATGAATACCAAAGTTGTTCATAATGACATTCTAAACATGTTTAAGCTATTCATAAGGTTACACAAACATTTCATACATTGGTTACACATTTCACTTTCCAGGTCAACATACATAGCATCACTTAAGGACTTGATTAGACAAAGTGACCTTCACGAACATTGTTCCACTAGTCATCCTAAGTGTAGCTAAGATGTTTTAGTGACTCACATCAACCATTTACGTGTATTCACTCATGATCATATGCATATATACAAGGAGACATAAAATAACAAGCATGTTTCATATGTTTCAATCACATGTTTCAATTGTAAAAGTTTATATATGAATGCTCAATGCTCATGCTCATGCAATGCAAGTCAAATTATGCAAGCCTAACACCTAGAGTGTTACAGTATATGTCAAATTTAACTTTTTCTTTTGTCTGTAAGATGGAGGCTAATACATGCAAGGACGAAAACATTGCAATAGACTTCTTCTACCCGATGACCTTTAACTCCTACACAGTGGGCTTCACAACGACGACAGACGCTATGTGTAGCTCCATTCTCGCCCAGGATGATAAATCACTAATTCTGCCGCCATACAACGATGGGTAAGTGAGTAATTCATTTACGTAATTACGTGTACTAGGTGGGACTATAATCTGCATTTGATTTTCTTTATTGCAGCAAACATACTTGCCTTGTTGCTATAGACCTGCTCAATTCCAAGCTCTTCGTGTATGATATAAGCAGGATGAGAATGAACCATATCAAACCCTTCAAAAAATGATGAATAAGTACAGCTCTCGTTCCATGCATTTTACAACGTCGTTTCGTAGATCTCATCATTTGTATGTGTAACAAATTTTTTATTCGTCACAATGATCATTCTGCTGGATGATGATAGGGCTTACGACAAGTACAAAAAGAAGAGCAAATTCAATGTTCTTTCCTGGAATGATGGGTTTAGAGTAACGGAGGTCGATACGATCGCAAGGCAACGTCCTGGTGATAAAGATTTTAGTGCGTACTATGTAATGCATTATATGAACAAGATCATCAAAGCCATGAAACACAAACATGTTCTTATTATACCAACACTCAAATCTCTATTGATTAAATTGAACAATGTGCTCCATGTTACATTACTACAACGCTGCCTTCTTGTAGTCTATGCTGCTGTTAGATACAAGGGAGCTGACCACTCGAGACATATTTGCGCTTCAAGAATGCCTGGCTACTTTTATCCTCGATGGGGCCATACATAGAGACCACACGATGTGTTAATTATCAATAACAGTTTAAATCCTGCATCTCTGTATCCTAGCTACTAATGTCAACATATCGTCTATTGTCAAAAGTACTCTTGTATGTGAACGTATTGTATGGATTTGACAAATATATCTACATGCCGTGTCATGTAGCTATTATGGTCCATCTTAATTAATAATTATTGTCAATACCGGATACAGTACCATTCCATAACGGTCTCCGTTTTGTATTGAACTGCCGTTCTTGTGTTGTCAACACCACCGCATCATACGACTATGTGACTATGAAGAAAGCCTCATCACCGTCGCACTGTACCATTACCCGGTGGCGGAAGTCATCAGCAACAACGTCAGTCCAACTTATGATGCGGCGGGATCACAAAATCATCACCGCCATCTCGATTAGTAAATCAACACTGAGTACATCCTCATCAAGGTCGGACAAGGCGACGGTGGTAATGCCATTCAAACAGACGGGTAATACTAATACATCAGAGCAGCGGTGATGATATCCTCCACATAGGCAGGTCATGGTACAATGCGACAAAAACAACGACCTCATCATGGACGGATCATAAGCCAATACGGTAGTGTGAGTGTACACCCACACAGGCAGGTCGCGCTCTGATGTGACGGAAATAAGGACCTAATCATGGACAGATCATAAGCTAATACAGCGGTGTTAGTGTATACCCACATAGCCGGGTCATGCTCCAATGCGATGGAAGTAAGGACCTTATCACGGACGGATCATAGGCTAATATGGCGATGTGAGTGTACACCGCAGACGGTCTCAGATAGCGATGGTGAAGGCTATGACCATCACTGCCGACAACTTACTGCCGAGGCCAAAATTGGATTGTGATGTGGGTTACGCCGCGGCTGTGAAAGGTGCGAGTGTAATAGTGATGGCCACACCTGTCCCCACCCCCACGTTGGCACTGACCCCATTTGTCATGGCCATTGTTGCCCCGCCCCGCCATGATGTAATGGATGTTTTGATGGCTATAGTGGGAGTAAATAGCCTAATAAAAATTTTCTTGTAAGGCATGACACTAGGCAAAACATTAGTGACAAATGAGGCCCTCATAAATATATGGCTAGCTAGGTTTTGCAAGTATATGGAGAGCACAACTACACAATTCTAGTGATCAAGATACTAGATTAAGCTAAGTCCCTAGAATTGAAATACTAGCTAGTTCAGCGCCCCTAGGATGACAAGTCCCACTATTTCTACTCTATGAATTGTAAGAACGCATTGAATTGCACAAGAGCAGAGTTATTAAACCACAAGAGGAATACACAAAGATATATCTACATGGTCTGTACTTTCCGGTCACCTTCGTCTAGGTTGAGGCAAGACTAAGAATCACCGCCTCGCTATTAAGACTCAACCCCGCAAGGCTGACTCCTTCACTTGAGGGCTTGATCTTTAGGCTGGCTTGATCACATCTCCAAGCCTCTATTCCACTAAAGTTGCTCTTTTCCAACTCCAGTGAGGGTGAGCATAAGCACCTCTCCACAATTCACCTCTAGAGCACCTCACAATCTTCAATTGAGTGCTTCAACAGAATCATCACTGCTCCTGGCCGTCTAGGTAGTGACAACCACCAAGAGTGACAATAAAACTCACAATCAATGCAATCACTAGTGCCACTAGATGCTATCTCTCAAAGCAAATGCAATAGATCACTCCAGTCTCACCAAGAAGGCATCTCTAGCAAACAAATGATAGTTGAGTTGTTACTTAAGCTCTAATAATGCGTGCGCGTGTGTGTATCAGCAAGGGAGTCCAAGAGTTCTCACATGCCACACCACACACTCTATTTATAGCCTCACTCAAGAAACTAGCAATTACAAGCTTGGGACAACTTTCACGAGGTCACCGAGGTTGCCACTGAATCTCTCTCAATGGCTACCGTTGAAGCTCTCCAAGCTCCGATGTGTGCTCTTTGGAGAGCACCTGATAATTCTGGTGAGCACAAATTCCTTGTGCGCGCAAAAACACCCTCTCTAGAAACTTCTTTGAGTGCTAAGCTCCGATGCCTATATTTAAACTTCCCGTGTTCGCCACATGTCAAAACCTGAGGTCTAGTGGTTACCTCTCCAGTGCCGCTAGAAGGTTAGGTTGTTGCCTCAGCGATATTCAACAGTGTTAGGACTAGTGCTCTAACCTCTAGTGACCTAACATCTGGTGATCACCGAAGGGCTCCGGTGGACGATCTAATTGAGCCGATCACAACCATGCAAAAATCTGATGGGTGCACTCTAGTGCCCACCAGAGAGCTGGTCTTCTCAAACCTTTTCTCCGATAGTTCTCCTACAGGATGGCCATCAACTTTGGCACTGAGTTAGCATTGCCAAAACATTTTTAAAAAGCTTTTCACTTGCTTCTCACCATGCCACTTGATCTTAATGCACATGCAAGGTTAGATCTCACTTACTGGTACTAGATAACTGTATTAGCAATGAATTTACCCTTCTTTACTGTACGGCTATCTATCCTATCAACCCGACCATTCATCTTTTCTAACCACCTCATGCATATACTTTTGCCTTGGACTTTGTTTTCCATCCTTTGCACTTCCACCATCCATCCTCTTCAACTCTTCACTTGTTGAGCCTTTGCACCACATGGACTTTGACATCTCCTCCATGGCCTTCATGTTGCTTGACTTCAAACTTGTAGACTAATCATCGCCTTTCATACCACATAAAACATATTAGTCTACTAATTCAATTACCCATACCAAAATTGGTCTTTCACATGGCTCTGGTTTCACCCTCGCCCCTCGCTCGCCATGGCCACCCTTGCCCTTGCTCACCATTGATCCCCCCTTCCTGATGTGTCTGCCGTCGATGGCCCCGTCCCCATGCGACACCCTTGCCCGATACATTCACTATTGTTTCCCCCTACCTATGCCACCCGCCCTCGCTTAGCGTGTTCATCGACGCCCCGCCCGTCGCGACGTGAAGAAGAGGAGGCACGAACAGAAACTCATGGTGTCGAAAAGGGACGAGATAGTCTGCTCAATTTTTTGGACGAGTTAGACACGAATCTAGAAAGAATATTCTCTTTTGGGGAGAACTACATCTCCAATGTCCCTAATCAAACACCGGGATAAAATAGGGTATCTCACCTTGTCCAAATTCCACCCCCAAACGAAACACCAATTTTCTTTCACGTAAATAGTTATTTGTTAAAAAAAATAAAAAAAGCATTCGCAAGTTTCAAATGTGCCGTAGCCCATTTTTCTCTAGAGGGCCCAGCCCAACTATGAACGTTTGCCAATTATGGAGGAAAGCAAAGCCCTGCGCGTTGCGCCCCCATCCAGATCCAACCTCTGTCTTGGTTTCTGCGCTTCGATAATGCTGGAGGCTGGAATCATCTAACTCGGAGCTAACGATGACTATAACGCTCAGTTGTCCAAGGTGTTGCTGCTCAGATCAGTGTTATTCGCCGCCGCCACCGTTCACATACTGCACTCCATCGTCACATACAAGCGGGGCTAGAGTCAGGAATTATACATGTAACAGCTAAGCGCAGCTCAAGTGGTTAGATTCCTCATAGTGATCTTTTGGGTTAAATCATCGACTTGACATGGTATGCTCGTATTCAATTCTAGCGTTGTGACGATGAGAAAGAACGTGTCCTCTTTTCTTCTCGCACATTTATTGGAGTCTGTAGCAATGGCCTTGTTCGCCTAAAAAAAAGTAAAATGCATTAGGCCAGATCGGAAATGCTCCACAAGCTTTTGAAGGCTTGACGATGCCAAGGCCCACTACTTGAAAGTTGAAACTGACAGTTCGTGGCAAATTCCAGACCTCAGGAAAATGAGGATTGATGAAGAAAACAAACAGGGGCAAAAGCAACACATCGAAGCGATAAGGCCATGGTCACCGAAGGCAATTTCTACCTCACGCTTCAAAGCAGCATCGGCTGCTGCTTTTCACCGCAGCTGCAGCACCACGACTCACGGTGCGCCTCCGCACGCACTCCCAATGGCACCCAGCGCCGGAGGCATCAGAGCCTGCTCGCCAGACCTCCCATCAGCCCGGACAAAACTCGCAAATTCGACGAGAAGACCACGCGCTTATTCCGCTGCCAGTGCGCTACCGAGACTCCCACGGCGTCCGTCGATCAGACGCGGAGCCGGGGCGGTAGCATGCGCCCGCGGAAGCGAGCAGCAATCCTCCCCGGCCGTCGTGGCAAAGGCGCGGCCCGAGCCCGACACGCTTAGCGTCGAGTTCCGGACGCGGGACGGCTGCCGGCTCGGCATCGCCAGGTACCCGGACTTCGCGTACAACGCGCAGGGCGGCCGCGGCGTGGGCGCCGGGCGCGGGGCGAAGAGCGGGGAGGATGGCACGGTACTCGTCGACTTCGACGTGGCGACCCTGTACATCCCGTCCATGTCCCGCGCGACGACCAGGTTCCTCGGGCTGCCGCTACCGCCGTTCCTCAAGATCGACATCTTGCCAGAGGCACTGGGCGGAACCATCGATCGAGCCACTGGTCAGGTAACCGTGCGTCTCCTGCGGTCCTGTCTTATCTGCATCCACGCAAGAATAGTTTTTACCTACTATTACTACATATTTATTTCTTGTTTGTTCTTCTTCTTTCTAAAGAGCAATAGAAGATTAATCCCGTGGTCTAGTTAGTACTTAGTACCAGAACTCAGAATATGTGACGAACAAGATCAGAAGTCTTAATGAAATGCTATTGACAAGCATTGCGCTGATGTTCCTATTTTGAAGGTTGATCTCAAGTTCAGGTCGAGGTTCTGCTTCTCGGTTGGGAGCATCTACAAAGCGCCGCCGTTGTTCGTTGAGACAACACTGACCTCCGAGGAGTCGAGGGGAGCCATAAGATCCGGCACTGGAGAAAGAATGGACGAAGAAGGGAGATGCAAGCTGGTTGGGGTGGCCGTCGTCGACCCAATCGATGACCTCTTCATGAACACATTTCTCAGCCTGCCGACCGAGTGCATTGCTTACTTGAACGCCACCATTTCCATAGCCACAGCGAGATGATCGTCCTTATTGCTGGTCTACATTGCAAATGCGCTCGCGAGTTTCTTTTCTTGTAAAGATTAGCCAAGGCTCAGCCATATGGAGTACACACCTATTGAGTAGAATAATATATGCAACATAAACAATAAAAAAATACGAGTCTAGAGTTAAATGTAGCGCATATATATTAGTATAATACGAAATTTTGGAATTTTCTTTTGGCCACCACCAAAATTATCGAAATTCGTGAAATTTTGGTGAAAACACCGAAATTTTGAACCCCGCTGAAGACTTATTTGCAAATCTCAACCCCACCGACCATCTTTCCCTATAGCTCGGAGGAGGAGATTTTGTGTCCTCTCACTCTTCTTCTCTCTATTGGGGTCATCACCAATAGATAGCGCCCACCAAGCTCGGCTCACCGGCTGCGGTAAATCATTTTTTTGGGGAGAAGGAATTCACAAGGAGAGCTTCACTTTTTTTGGTTTTCGTCCATGCCTACATCGCCAGCTCAGTCCGAACCATCAGATGAAATGGCTACCGGCCAAAGACTTTATCATCCCGAGCAAATCGAAGGATTTAGTTGGTCCTGGGTTTGCCTCCAAGTTTTTCAAATAAGTTGCCTCATCTTGACTTCATAAACATTTCACAAATATTACGTCTAACACAGAGAGCACGAACGATCCGACCTGTAGCATTAGGTCGAGTGACGAGATGGAATCAACAATCTGCGCAACCGCGGTCGTGCTGCCCGCAACAGCATTCAACAAGACGGGGGAGATGTTGCCATCTACCCTTGAGCAGAGCAAGCCACTAGAGCATTGCCTCGGTGACCCGATCTCTCCGAGGCATCCAACTTCATGCTCTTACGATCTCATCACAAAGCTCGGATCCTCATTGAATGAGAGGTCGCCCAAGTCGCTGAGAGTTCCATTATTTTCCGAACCAGATCGACGGCTACTCAAAGTCGGTGCTAACGCCATGACGCCACGGTCTAGCACAACTGGACACCATGACAGGACTCCTAGGTTTCTTCTACCATCAGACAATCACAAGATCACATATCCACATATCACAGATCACAGAAAATATTTTTTTTCTCTATGAAAAGGAATCACAGATCCGCCGTAGGTCGCGGTTGCTGCAGGTAACCGCCGCCGGCGCCCAGGCTGCTCGCCTCCGCCTTTGCCTCGCTCGACACTGCTCCTAGGTTTCTAGCCGTCCGCTCGCCCGCCGCGTCCGCTTGTCGGAGCCGCGCCATGCTCGCCCGCCGCGTCCACTCGCCGGAGCCGCGCCATGCTCGCCCGCTGTGTCCGCTCGCCCGCGCTGCGCGTTCGCGTGCCGGTGTGCGCTCACCCGACGGCCGCCGCGCTCGCTCGTTCACGTGCTAGTGCTGGTTCTCCATTGTCACGTGCACTCGCCGTGTGTGCGCCGGGCGCTGGCGCGGGCACCGGGGCGAGCTCGCCGGTCGCCGGCGCGGGCGCCAGTGGTCACTGGTGAGAAAGAGAGAGGGAGAGAGATAAAAGAAATCCATATGTTTTTATTTTTACTAAAAACACATTGTATTGTATAGCATTTATGGGACAACAAACGTCGAGACACCTTTAGGATGTTCAATACCTCTCCCTCTACCTCACCGCCTCGGCCCACTCGTGGCTTGAGCACATTTAGGGTTGGTCCGATCTGGAGAACCTTTTCGTAGACAACTTTGATTGGGCCCATAGCAAGCCCGACAACTCACGGCAGCTGTTGGGCTGCAAGCGCAAAAAGGGAGAGAGATGTGTGCCAGTACAAGTATACAACTGGAGTACATGGCGAAGACGAAAGAGTCAATACAATCAAATAAAAAAAAGTTTGCAACCCGCTATTTGCGTGGTTCATCTTACCAGCGTTCCCGATCCCGAAGTCAGACAGCAACTTCTAGTTCTAGCTATGCAGCGGCGGCGCGAACCCGCGGGAGGACTGGGTAAAAAAGAGAGAAATCGCTGTGATTCTGTGAGCTGGCGGTTGGCAGGGGCACTACTTTTGTTGGGTTGGGAATGGCACTTGCCGTCCGAGCCGCCCGACCAGAGGAGTGAGCGCGACAACGAGTGACAGTCACCCGTCAGCCACTACCATGCTGTGGACCGCGTATTCGCAACCGCGGCTTGCCAGCTGAGGCCACTACGGCGTTTCATTGACATCGTCAAAGCCTTTTTCCGTTATCTGGAAGCCCGTACCCGTCATCATCAGCTCCAACGCAAACCACGAGCTCGCACTCTGTATAACGCAATGCAAGGCGAATGTTCTCTTCATTAAAAAAAGACCGGTGCTCCTTAAGACCCTCTTTATAACAATGCAAAGACATAGGAATAGAGAAATATATATATATAAAACCTGCAGGAATACCGTTGTAAATAGAGGATTGAAAACGTAGCAATTTTGAAGGAACAATTGTTTGGATAGACCGTAGAAAAAATATATGAATTTTACCAAGAGATTTCAGTAGATCCTAACTTTCTTATATTTTCCTCCAAAATACTCTCATTCCAAATTATAAGCTATTTTGTTTTTTTATAAGTAAATAACTTTTGTTATTTATCTAGATATATGTTATGTCTAGATAAGTAGTAAAAATAACTAAAATTTAGAATAAAGGGAGTAGCAACCAAAAGAAAAAATCCTACACTATTCACCTCCCTAGAGCTAAAATTAAGGTTTATGAACAAAATCACACTCCCATGGTCCCCCTATTCAACATCCAATGTTTAGTGGTATCCTAAACTATCCTCCCCCCCTCTTAAATTTTGAGATGTCATGTTGTCCACCATATATATTATTTGAGATAGGGTAATTGTTGGAGATAGAAATATTTAGAGATTTTTTTTGTTAGAATGTACTCTATATATGAGGATTTAGGGGAATTAAGTTAAGGAGAACTGTTGAAGATAACATAATTGGTGGTTACCTACCTCTGCACACCCCTTATTTTCTTTCTTAAAAAAAGGAGCTTTAGCTTTCGGTAATAAAATATGACTCAAAGTATACATATCAAAATACAGCCACCGCATTATGATTTACCGTGTAGCAATGTAGCATTACAGTAAGGATTTGAACCACATGAACTAAGAGCAGTTTGAGTTTCATGATCAGGTGCGTGGGTACCAGGTTTTCAGAAGGATTATAGTTTCTGATCCCTGCAACAAGCCAAGTTCAATGCAGCATCAATAATATACCATCAGGCCATTCCCAAATCCATACATGAAGCCCCATGCTTTTGCGGCTTATTACAGGTGCTGATGACACTCTGAAGACCGTTACCATGCATGCATTATGCAGTTACATCTCTAGCTCCAAATTAAACGACCAAACTGAGAAAACCCAGTCTTCTGCTTCTCCTGATTACCCTTCATCAGAAGAGCAGGGTACATTAACACTACGGAGTACGGACGAACTGAAGGGAAAGGGCAACCAGTACATTTCACCGGCACTAATTCTTCCCGAGGCTGTACAGGGAAGTTATTTGCCCAATGCAAGCCAGTAGCTTGCTTCAAATGCGCGCGATCGGTCATCAGTAGCTCCAGAGCTTGACCTCACCATCGTCATCATCGTCGCCGCCACTGGTGGACGAACCAGCCATCGGTGGTGGATCAATGAGCATCCCTTGCGCCATGTCGAGGTACCCCTGCATCCCGAAGTCGAGCCTGTCATCGATAATGCAGTATGGGTCGTCATCGACGCCCTGCGTCGCGCTAGGCAAGGCATCCAGCGGCGCAGCATCTGCCGCCTCCTCGGCTGCCACATTGCCCTGATCAGGCGCCGGCCGGAACTGCTCCGCCGCCACGGCGGCCGCCCGGCGTATCTCGTCATGCCCGGAGCCCATCGGGGGCACCCTGAGGAGGCGCGGCGAGTCGGCGAAGTTGAGGCAGGCGGCGCGGCCGCGCAGCGCGAGCGCGGCGACGTCGTGCGCGCGCGCCGCCATCTCGGCGGTCTCGAAGGTCCCGAGCCATATCCGCTGCTTGCCGTGCGGCTCCCGCACCTCGCAGACCCACCTCCCGGGGTTCCTCCGCCGCACGCCCTTGTACACGGGGTGCCGCGTCTCCTTGAACTTGGTCCGCCCGGCTCGCCGCTTGGGCGGCGCCGACGACACCGTCATGTACGACGAGGAGGAGCCGTCGTCGCCGGCGGCGCCGCCGACAGGGGACGGCGTCCCAGAGGAGTAGTCGCTGAAGGAGCCGGCGTCCATGATGGCTGCAGCACGGGAGTGGTGGTGGCCGTGGCGAGCAAGGGGAGGAGGAACGAGTCGGAGCATTTGATTTGAAATTTGGAGGGAAAGGTGGCGGGTTATATAGGTTAGCGCGTGGAGAGCGACGTGGCCGCGTGCCTTGTTCCCACGCGGTGCGGCTCGGGAGGCGCCAGCCAGGTAGTGCGACTTGATGGGTCGGGCGGCTCGGGACTTCGGGAGAGAGGGCTCGTCGGGCTCCAAGGGTTAGCTGCTGGGTCGGAACCAGCTGGAGCTCGCGGGGCCGGGGACGGGGACGGGGACGCACGGGACGCGCAGGCATGGGATCCAAGTGGGCCGCCTGGGCCTTCCTCGCTGCTGTTGGGCGCTAGCTGACTAGTAGGGCTCCTCCGCTGACGGCGACGTGTGTTGAAAAGGCGTGACGCCAGAGGGGGACGGAGTGAGGGGCTGAGGGCGGGGAATTTGGGCTCCGTTGAGCTTTTATAAGTCGGTTTATTAATTATGGTATAGTACTTTTTCTCTCAACAAATTAGCCGTATAAATCAGCACAAGCGCTTTATAGATCAGCCGAATAGAGCCCTGATTTATACGGTTGATTTGTCGGGGGAGAAAAATTACTATACCATTGATGCGCACTCGTGCGAGAAGGATAGCGTGGGATTCTCTGTACGCCGTACGCACTGGACCGGTGCAAGTGATCGGATGGGGCCACGCAGCACGCAGAGGATCCCACTCCACGGTTAGGCGGCAGTTATATTGGACTTGGTCTCGGGGTTTCCAGATCACCCATGATGGTACGACGAGGGAGAGCGACTCGGCGTATCGCTGGCGTTAGGCTCCGGCTTCCAGAGATGGCCTGCCTCTTGGTTCGTTTTCAACCGGATGGATAAATGGCGACCGCTGGTTTGGCAGGCAGTGCACGCCCGCAAGTTGCGCGCCTGCCGTGCTGCTAGAGCGTCGCCGTGGAAACCCGCGGCTTGGCTGCTGCTGAAATCCAACCTATTCCCGTGCCCCGTGGATTGCTCGTGAAGGAGTACATACGTAGGAGCGTACTACTATTTGAATTCTTCTCGTCGTGGACTTCCCATGCATGAATTCTCAACTTCTTCTTGGATTATATTTGTCAACGCTGTTCAGTAAACTTCTTCCGGGATTTCTCAACGATGTTCAGTAGAAGCAGCTGCCATATATATATGACAGCATGTTCTAGAGGAATCGTACGAGCTCGCTTGTGTACAAGTGTAATGACTAAAGCTTGAATAGAGGAGTGTTGGAGATTTCTTTTTCTTTTGTTACTCGTACGAGACGTTTTGATTTTTAGATAAAAAAGGCTATGTTTCTAGAAAAGATAAAAAGGTTTATAATTTGGAGTAGAGAGAGTAGAACATATAGTTATTCCCGATCGAGAAAAAGGTGGCCTGCCTAAAGGAGCAAATAAAAGAGTGTACCACCATGAAGTAAACACCGTTAGCGGTTTATAATTATTTTCACCACTTAAGCGACTTGGAATATGTACAACACAAATGCTTTGGGAGAGAGCGAGAATATTGTGAGCAAGACCAACTATGGACCAGAGAGAAAGATGAAATCGTCCATAGCCTGATCGCTGGGAGTGCCATGATCCCAAATAAGACTGTCGGTGCAAAAACGTGTCGAAGCGCCTGACACATAGCAAGCGAAAGGATCTGCTTGGAGTAAGCCCAAAGATCCACTTGGCTTCAACGCAGGACCAGCCGATCCTACGAATTCCCGAAGGTGTGCCAGTCAATTTAACCTGCAATTGACAAAGGGAGAAAGTTTATCAGTAATTTAGGGTGGAACATGCCGGTTTTGCCCACACAGTTTCAAGTGTGCCGCTTCGGGAGCAGCCAGACGGAAAAATCGACTAAATAGCCTATACGAGAAGAAATCGGCTGTTAAGAACTGCAACGCTCGCGGGTCATGATTGATTTTATAGTAAACGAATACAATGCATCTAGTTCTAATGATCCTTTCCCTTAAGCTATTAACATGTATGAGTCAAAGATGCATCACTGGCAAAATTAGATTTGATCAATACGTGGTGTAGAGCCAATGAATCCGGTGAAAAAGGATATGCCACGCAAACAATCGACTGTTTGATATAGACAGGTCTACGAACCGTCTGGATCTAACTTATTACCGTCAACAGTGAGGTTCGACCGGATCGATGCAGCTATAATGATGATGATAGTCTAGAACCGAAAAATCCATAGAACCGACCATACTTCAACAGATTCATAAAAGCGTGCCATATTTGTGAAAGCGCAGGCGAATCGACTAAAATAGCCGATTCAGGTACAAAAGGGATTACAGCATATGAACAATTGACCGTTTAACATAGACAGATCTATAAACTCATCAAATCTAACATGTCATCCTTAACAGTGGGGTTCGACCGGATCGATGGCAGCCATGATAAAAATAACAGATCAAACCTTTAAAGTAAACAGATCTATTCATATTTAAAGGAATCATGAAGACACAATGTAGCGTTAAAGTATGGGCGATCGGCTATTTAGCCGATGCGGGCATAGCAAACAGCCAAGGTCATGCCTGGTCAAAAGCAAATTTACCAGCTAGCATACTCTGATCCAAAATGCTAACAGTGGGGATCGACCGGATCGTTACAACCATAATAGCGAGCTATAGACCAGATTCAGCTAGCTAGTAAACCTACTTAAGATCAGACATGCCTTAGCCGCGTACTATACATAATCAAGATCGAAGTAGAACGACCGATAAAACATAATCATGCTCAACCCAAATTCTTCATATGATGTTCGACGCACTCAGGGCCGTATTCATCGTGTCGTCCACCGCGATGTCGATGTCCGTCTTAGTCAATGCTGACGTGTTGTTCACGCCATCGCCGGCATGTCGTAGATGTGTCTAGCCACCTCATGATCGCGTACTTGCGCTCTAGGAACATCTCGGCAGATCTATCCACCTTGTCAATCAGACCGTCCATCACCAGAGGACAGGTACATGTTGCTGTCCATGCCAAGGCGCCGCACTATCCCCTTGCCGATATCCAGCTGGTCACCGGTGTCGATGTTTTACCACCGGCAACCCGTCACGGGATACCTAGGACGGTGATTTTTTCGGAGGAGGCGGAGGGGTATCGGCGTTTGCAGGAACTCGATGGTAAACGCAGGGAGACAATGATTTATACTGGTTCGGCACGCCGGAAAGTCATGGCGCCCTACGTCCAGTCTGGTGTGGATAGTATATTGCGCCCTGCGCTATTTGTTGCGTTGCGAGGTATGTTGTGGTTGTGAGTTCTATCGGTTATGTGTAGGTGCCGATGTAGGGACCCCTGCCCTCCTTTATATAGTCCAGGAGAGGTGGGAGTCCTAGTCGGTTACAAAGTAGAGATCCTAGTAGGATTACGTATAACTAGTTCTAGTAGGATTACATGTAGGGAATCCTAGTTGGACTAGGTCTTCTTCTCTCTTCTCTGTGGGAAACCCCATGGGTCCCGCATCGACAAGCCCCCGAGCATCTCATGGATGAGCTTTGGAAGCCTTCTTTTTCTTCTTGGCCTTCATTGAGTTGTTGTAAATCCATTCCAAGTTCTTTTGAAGTGAAACCTTGAGATGGTCTTCTTTTGGTTGGTTTGTCATGACTGATGTGCACTTTTTTTTTCTAAAAAGTGCACTCAGTGAGTGTAGCCCCCGAGCCTCTTGCTTGTTGGGACAAGAAGCCAGAGGGTCCCTTTAGTCTTCTTGGTTGCTCCAAGTTCTTTTTCTGTGGGTGCAATTTTTCGTAAAAATTACACTCAGTGAGTGTAGCCTCCGAGCCTCTTGCTTTTGCTTGCAAAAGTTGGAGGGTCCAGATTCTTGTCTTCAAAAATTTCTGGGGTTATGTATCCCGCAGCCCCCAAGCCTTCTCTGAGTACTTTTCTTTAGAATAGAAATCGGATGAAGGGTCTTGATGTGTTGTCGTTGTTGTAGTCTTGAGTACTTGTATTCTTGGTCTTTCGTCCTTGAATCCGAGCCCCCGGGCGTAGTTGAAGCGAATGCCGAGCCCCCGAGCTTAGTGTTTGACTAAGCCGTGATGCTCTTCCGAGTTGTTTTTTATTCATCCAGGTTGTTTCTAGACTTCTCTGATTCTTGATGTACCTCTTCTAGGTTGTTTGCACTTTGTCTAGGTTCTTTCTCAACTTGTATGTACCTCATCCGGGTTGTTTTCTGATCAATCCAAGTTCTTTTTTGTCTTGATTTCTGTTCCCAACTTATCTGGGTTGTTTTTCTTCAATCCGGGTTTTTTTTCTAATTGTCTTGATTTCTGCCCTAGCTCGTCTGGGTTGTTTTCCTTCAATCCGGGTTCTTTCTGATTTTGTCTTGGTTCTTGCCGCACCTTGTCGGGGTTCTTTTTTTATCAATCCGGGTTCTTTCTGAGCTTGTCTTGGTTCTTGCCGTACCTCATCGGTGTTCTTTTTTTATCAAACCAGGTTGTTTCTGGACTTGTCTGAGTAAAATAGCTCTCAAGAGCGTGTTTTTCCCGATCTCATGGTATAGATGTAGCTCCCCTGCATGTTAAACATAAAAATATATTGTAAATGACATTCCGGATATGAAGTCGGGAGCATGTCCCATATTTGAATAATCAATCAGGGGCGGGCCTCGACATTATGAAATGCATATAAACTTTTTGCGTCTTGCTCTTGCTAGGCCATGCAAATTCCTTAGGTAGTGTCATGTTACGTTTAAGCACTTGAATCTCTGGCGTATGGTTCAGAGGTTCATGATGTGACCATGTGAGCCTGGCACTCGGTTTGTGACTGTCCATGTGAGTAGACAAGCTTCACGGATTAAGGCGTGTTCTACCTGAGGAATTCAGCGACCGTTAAGAGAAGACCTAGAGCACTATGTTTGCTCGCATGATGATTTGACTTTAGAGCACTATGTTTGCTCGCATGATGATTTTTGTGTCTTCCCAGAGACATATACGAATAATATCTGAAATATATAAAAAATGAGACGTGACTTAGCTTGGTTCGTGGCCACGTTGTCAATCGCCGCAGCCGAGTAGTCAATTACCACAGCCGGGTTGTCGTTCACCGCAGCCAGGTAGTCGGTCGGCGCGGCCAAGTAGTCGAATGTGCAGCCAAGTAGTCGAATGTGCAGCCGAGTAGTTGGCATAGCATCCGAGTAGTTGTTCGTTGTTACGTCGAGCGTAGGCGGAGTCAGCGGGTTGTTGTAGTGGTAGCCAGAATCCATCGTCGTCGTGGACTACTCGGAGAGTGTTGCGCTATTACTGGGTTGTTGTAGTGGCCTGCTTGCTTCCCATCGGATGGCTTGCTTCTTGGCCAGGTTGGCCTTGCTTGCTTCTTCTCACGTGTGTTTTGCTTGATTGGTCATGACGAAGTCCCGTGCTTGTCTTGATACGCCTTCTTTCATGGAGCTAAACTCGACGGTAGGTGCGTGCCAGTCACAAAACTTTGTATGCCTTAATCCATATACGCATATATGCAAGACAAAGCTTCTTCATATATCTTGATCCCGTGGCTTGCTTGTTCATAGATGCATATATATACACGTATATGTCGTGGTCTTTTTTCTCAATTGTTGGCCGTGTGTTTTTCCTTCTTGGTCAGGCCCAGCAGCCGAGTTGATCTGTATTGTTCTTGCAGAGGTTTCTGTATCTGAGTTGATCTTGGCTTATTGCGTTCGTGTGGCTTAGGTACTCCTGGTTCATGTGGGTGATCTTTGGAACTCATCGTCGAGTGCTCAGAAGCCATCGTCGAGTGCTCAGAAATCATCATAGTTGATGTAGTCGTAGAGCTGTTGTTGTTCACCGTGGCAGAGTAATTTTGTCTGAGTAGTTGAAAGTAGCTAGACTTGGTGGCTTGGATGGATCGTTGCTTGACCCAATTTGATGCTAGGTCTAGAGCACGCTGCATGTACTGCCTTGTCCAGGTTGAAATCGATCATGAGCCAGAAGCTTAGTGGTCGGACTCGAGTATGACTCTGATATCAGTCAGACTTGGGAGAAGTCAGAGTCGAACTCTGTCAAGATGGATTCAGCAGAGGAGAACACTGTTGTGTCATTGTAGTCCGCCGGAGTACGATTGTTTGAGCTATTATAGCCATGTTGATCTCGTGTTGATGTAAGGTTCCCGTATAATATACAAGTGGCGCTATAGATGCGCTGTTATCATCTCAAGCAAAATTCTACCAGACGGATCAGATCCGAGTAGATGGATATTCAGCCAGCCGTGTTGATCTTGAGTTGATATTGACGATATTGTCGACGAGTCAACGATGAAGGATACGACCAAAATCTCCATGGAAAAAGTAGAGTTGTTGCGGACAGCGTCATTGGAGATGCATGTTGATCCCACTGAGTCTGAGAATATGGCATTGATATCAAGGTCCACCGAGCTCTCGAACGCAAAGCGCCGAGAACCCCTACCTGGCGCGCCAGCTGTCGATGTTTTACCACCGGCAACCCATCACGGGATACCCAAGACAGTGATTTGTTCGGAGGGGTATCGGCGTTTGCAGGAACTCGATGGTAAACGTAGGGAGACAATGATTTATACTGGTTTGGCATGCCGGAAAGTCACGGCGCCCTATGTCCAGTCTGGTGTGGATAGTATATTGCGCCCTGCGCTATTTGTTGTGTTGCGAGGTATGTTGTGGTTGTGAGTTCTATTGGTTATATGTAGGTGCCGATCTAGGGACCCCTGCCCTCCTTTATATAGTCCAGGAGAGGCGGGAGTCCTAGTCGGTTACAAAGTAGAGATCCTAGTAGGATTACGTGTAACTAGTTCTAGTAGGATTACATATAGGGAATCCTAGTTGGACTAGGTCTTTTTCTCTCTTCTCCGTGGGAAACCCCATGGGTCCCGCATCGACAACCGGTGATTACCTTCATATTCTCGCCTAGGTGGAACATGCACCTGATGATCTCTATTTTGTCGTGTCACAGTGGATTGAATAGCGACAGCAGGCCGATGAACGGCCATAGTTCGTCAGTGCTTTCCTTTTCTTAGGGACCTATTGGTATGATATGTCCAGAGAGCAAAAGTCGTAGTTGGCATAGCTATCGATCAACGCATGGATCTTTTTCTCGGCACTCTTGCTCGTCCAACACAGCTGATGATCTGCTCGGGGTCCACATCATCTTCCTTTTGAACTTGTTCTTCATTACATGACTATACTCCATTGGCTATTTAGTTTTTATAGCTGATGAGCTATACTTATGCAAGCCGATAAGCAACCTGGAGGCAACAATCTTTGAATAAAAAATAACCAATGCATCAATATTTCTAAAAGCCAATGTCCAATTGACTTGCTGATCAACTTGATGCAATAAAATATTTCAATATACTTTCAACCATCGATATCGGCTATCTTCACATACTCGTCGATTGGTTCCAACTAAGTCAACAATTGTTATTAGTTGTAAATTTTTATCGGCTTCATGATCTGGCTTTGCCGTTCGGCTAGTGACTATTTTTCATATATGATATATAAATATTTCCCTTTTGTTTTTTCCTCTTGTAAACAACCAGGCTAGCAAGACACGCAAAAGTGTCAATAAAATTGGAGTATCGAACCCAAGATGGATTTGATCACTAGGGGTTCATAAATGATTGACTGGACTTTATCAGCTCCATCTAGCCGATCAACTATAGAATTATACCCATATCCTTCTTGGAATCCCCATGCATGACATGCACGTATACACTTAATGGACTTGGCTTCCTTGTTTCCATCATATGCCTCCAATTGGATTCCAAGACGCTTGCAAGCCGTCTTCCGCACGCATAAGATAGCATTGTATATACCAACTTCCAATGATGATTGTCTAGATTCCATTGGCTTTGAACAATCCTTGCTGATCACCTTCTGTTGGCGTCATTGGCCCGAATACTTGATTTTTGGTTAAGTAACTATTTCCTGAGCTAATGACAACATCTGCAGTTTGATCAAATAGCCGATATTAATAGCCGATACGTTACGCCTTTGAATATAGGTAGGTCCTGCCTCTGCTCTATGCTTGAATCGGATACTGCTGTCAAGCAACAAGCTTCAGACTCCAAGCATCAACGTGGCCATGTGCACATGTGTGGCATTCGGACTTTATCTCTTGCACTTTTTAAATAATCTCACATGCAACTACGTAACTTGTAGGCAATGTCAATTCTTCTTCAACTTCCTTCATACGTGAATTCTAGCTTGCCACATAATAGTGTCGAATACTTTTCAATATTGGAGCTGATCCCTAACTTCTCAAACAATTGTGATTTCACCATGAACAAGCTTAGGTAATAAGCCGATAGAATATGCTTAACCAGAGCAAAAATCCATCCATCGGCTATCCTTTGTTATTACCTCCATCGGCTATTTATCATATCAAGAAAGAATAGCCAACGAAAGAATTCAAGATATAACCAGAAGCTACATTGATATTCATTGAGGGCTACCGGCTTTAAATTACAAATGCTCATAGCCAATAAGATCATCTCATGACAGCTTCTCAAAGTACTACCACCAATTTTCCAAAAATAGAATCTTGCAACTTCTACTGCTAGGAATTCTATTAACAACAGCCCTAGCAATATATTTATAGAAGATATTGGTTAATATTCTTACATGATTGATCACATTGGTTGTGCGTACGCCAAAATAGCCGATGTGCTGATATTAGCTGTCATCTCTTTAGACCACCTTTGTAGAAGTATTGGCTGCCTAGATGACTGTTGTGGACTTCTGCTGCTGATATTCTCCAAGCTGATATCCCTCTTCGGGCTTTTAAGAAGAACCCGATTACTCCATTGTATCGACTAACACGCTCTCTACTCAGCCGATACTTTTCAATGTGACCTAGGATGGCTTTTTGTCGTCCAGTGCCTGCTACACAGTGAGACCCTCTAGCTTGTTCTTCGAGGTGTGTTTCAGTGATGATATACTCATGTGGTCACCGTAATTGCTCGGGCCAAGACTACTTCTAAAATCTGAATCCCTTGCTAGTTTCTTCTGAAATTAAGCCAATAGTTGATTCTTCTCCTAAACAGCTGATTCCTTGTACCAAAATTATAATAATCATTAATTTGATCTCTGGACCTGCTCCTGGATCCTTATCAAGCTGATGAAGCAACTTGAAGTCATTCACCAAGAAATTTATCGGCTATTGCAATATGGAAATCAGCTCTTCGAGGCTACATTGGCTTAGCGAGCAAGACTTTGGACCCTAGCTGATTCCACTTTCAGACATCCGATCTCCATTGGCAAGCTTCCATAAATATCACTTTTATATTGCTTGCCTAATGAAAAATTCCATCTAGGAGTTTCTCCGACATGTGCTTGAGCACACCATATCTGATTTGATATATATGACTAATATAGTCCATTTTCATCTTCTTCGATCGAAATCAATGTACGATATAAGTCTTCTTTAAGCTAGTAGTCTAACCAAGCCGAGTGAATATCTCTGTGTGCGCTCAGCTAAATAGTTCTTTGAGTGGTGGAGTACAGGAGCAGTAGCTTTTGATCTTCTTGAGCTTATCACTTGGAGTGTCAACGTGTTGCCACACACCGCAACTGACCTCATGTAGATGATACACACAATAGGATTGGCTTGCAAGCCTCGTGCGATGGTAAATCTTGGCAATATGGATGATGTTCTCAGAATAGTCCTGTAGATTCAGCATAATGATCAATTTCGACTGACTTCTAATCAAACAATTATGGTCCCACTGGGCGTGCCAAAACATGTGTCGGCGCAAAAACATGTCGATGCGCCTGACACACAGCAAGCTAGAAGGATCTGCTTGGAGTAAGCCTGAAGATCCACTTGGCTTCAATGAAGGACCAACCGATCCTATGAATTCACAAAGGCATGCCAGTCAATTTGACCTGTAATTGACAAAAAGAGAAAGTTTATTAGTAATTTAGGGTGGAACGTGCCGGTTTTACCCAGACAGTTCCAAGTGTACCGCTTCGGGAGCAGCTAGACGGGAAAATCGACTAAATAGCGATACGACAAGAAATCGGCTGTTAAGAACTGTAACGCTCGTCAGTCATGATTGATTTTATAGTAAATGAATACAATGCACCCAGTTCTAATGATACTTTCCCTTAAGCTATTAACATATATGAGTCAAAGACGCATCGTTGGATAAATTAGATTTGATCAATACGTGGTGTAGAGCCAATGAATCCGATGAAAAGGGATATGCCACGCAAACAATCTAAATAGATCTACTCACATTTAAAGGAATCATAAAGACACACTGTAAGCATTAAAGTACGAACGATCAGCTATTTAGTCGATACGGGCATAGCAAATAGCCAAGGTCATGCCTGGTCGAAAGCAAATCTACCAGCTAGCATGCTCCGATCCAAAGTGCTAACAGTAGAGATCGATCGAATCGTTACAGCCATAATAGCGAGCTATAGACCATATTCAACTAGCTAGTAAACCTACTCGAGATCAGACATGCCTTGACCGCATACTATGCACAATCAAGATCGAAGTAGAATGACCGATAAAACATAATCCGTCATTTAAAGTAAGAACTATCGCGATGTAACAAAATAAACGATGAACTAAAAGGATGTGAGGCCGATCTAGATCGATCTCGATCGGGTAGGTTGATATTGTTGAAACTAATGACAACAAGAACATTAGTAAGATCGATAACCTAATGAATCTACCCATAGGATGTCACCCTTAGGTAGAGCTGATAACTTGACCTTAATCTAATTCGAGCAGTGGAGGTCGAACTTAACCGATGCAGCCATACTTGAACTAGATAAGGATCGATAACTAACTCATAATAGAGCTCGTAAGAGGTCGGCCGAACTGATGCAGCCTTACAAATAGAAGTATAAGCCATGACGGTACTTACAAACAAGTCGAAGGTCGACCGGATCAATGCAGCCCTACTTGTTGAAGAACTCATCGAGATCTACAGTACTCCTACTCCTAAGGGTTGGCGTGAAGCCAAAAAGATAAAGACTATTTTGATTGATTGAGAGATGTCCTTGATATAATAGCTAGGGTTTATATTTATACCCTAGGCTGATAAGAGTCCTAAACGAACACGACTAGATAACAAAAAGAAATATCAAGATACATGGACTCTAATTTCCCTTATGCAGAATCCTTGCTGATGAAGCTTCCTTGTTTGATTCGTGTCCTTGTTTCTTTCATCGTGATACGCACCTAGACGTCATGTCTCTCTTAAATATATTAAATAATATTTCTTGGCCGGCTCATAAATATCCCTTAATTAGGAGACTCCCTTGCTTTTGACATCATCGACCGATCTCTTCCTTTCTAGGATAAGGTTACCCAGTTTTGGTGTAAACATAGCCCCCCTAGTTCAAAGTATGAGTTTTTATGCTTCGAACTATTTTGATCCAATAATCTCCTTGCCCGAGTCAACAACATCTAATTGCAATATTTAGCTTTAATGACTTACTTGGGTTGACTGTTCATCTGCTTTAGCTAATTAAGAGCTGGCCCCCGAGTTGATAACTATAATCGGCTATCAATTCACTGGTAAGGAGCTGAAGAATTCACTGGTAGCAATATTACTTTATTCCAAGCTTCACCTATACATGTGAACTTTGAAGTGTCTATCACGCCATCTTGGGTGGTTGAAGAATGGAACGGATTAGAATCCAGTCATCCTCACTTCTCCTGCTCAGAAAACTTGGGTTTTTTTAAAAGATTTTTAAATTAAAATATAGCTTTGCTCCCCAAATGATTCTCTCAGATAGCTCAATATGCATAGTTCCTCACTAAGACATTATTTCGCCTCTATTTACCCTACTTCTAAAAAGCTTATGTGGAGTTCGGGTAGGAACGAAGTATGTAGCATACTTACCTTGCATATCATAAAGTCAAACCTTGGATCCAAGGAGAGAAGTGTCGTACTCTTAGATCAAGATGTGCATGTGTGGAATATTTAGTGGCTAACCTAATTCTACTATGCTCTCTGAAATATATTTCTCTCTTGTGGAATATTTTTTGCGAGAACATGGGTTATCTTTATTCTCATTTCTTTTTCATTTTCACCTTTTTACTTTGGACCTCTTTTGTCTCCATCTTTTATATTTTGCATAATGCATGTCTCTTTTTACAACAACTTTTGAGAGAAATATTATCAAGAACTTAGAGCATTTATTCTGATAAAACTTAGCAAACATATTTTTGTCTTCTTCCAGTGTAGGAGCAGAACATTTTGAGGTGGATAAAAAACATGTGTTTTGCGTACTTCCAGAATAGAAGCGGCACATATATGTCGCATGTACGTGATTTTGATCTTGGGAGCATGATAAATCTCTCAACAAGGGTCAACAAGACTTGACAAAACTCAACAAAGAGTAAGCATCATATGTGAAAGGTTTTTAATGAGACTAATATATGGCTCTAGTAGGAAATTCAACATCATTGAGGAGACAAGCTATTGATTTTGAATTTTTGTAAGAAATTTTACCAAGTACTTTGCAAAAACAAGCAAGGTTTCTTTCATCATACCATATCTCATTCATCAACTACTTAGATAGCATGCTTTCCCTATGATAGATTATTCACAAGTGACAGGAAAAGCAGGAAATAAAGAATATGCGTACCTCCGCTTTGAACCGATGAATACCTTTGCTCGGACTTTCTCCTAGTATGCATATATCAGCTAGACTTTGTGGGCCTTATGATCTCTGTGTTCCCAATCAAACATATGATATGGCATGACCACACGTACTTCCAAGATCTGATTCATCCTTTTTGTGCCCACGTACATCATGCATATATATGGAAATCTAACTTGCATGCACTACATAAAGGGCTCTATCAGCTTGATGCCTTGATCTTCCTAATCTGAGCCAATTGCGAGCAATCTTTCATTTACTACTTCTAACTTTTAAGAAGCTGGTTGTCAGTTTTAGAAGTCCCACAATTAGATCAAGTTGAGAACACAGAGAGAGAGAGCACTGCGAAAAAAATCGCTTGCCGAAGCCACAAACTGTAACAAAAGGTCAGGGCTGGCCAAGAGGCTTCCTGTGTTGGCCGCTGAGCGAGCTATAGGTGCATCATGGTAGTGCAGACGCCTTTGTTGTTGTCGGACATGTCCTCGACAAGCACCGTACTTGCTCGGGCCAAGACTACTTCTAAAATCTAAATCCCTCGCTAGTTTCTTCTGAAATTAAGCCAAAAGCCAATTCTTCTCCTAAACAGCTGATTCCTTATACCAAAGTTATAATAATCATTAATCTGATATCTAGACCTGCTCTTGGATCCTTATCAAGCTGATGAAGCAACTTGAAGTCATTCGCCAAGAAATTTATCGGCTATTGCAATATGGAAATCGGCTCTTCGAGGCTGCATCGGCTTAGCGAGCAAGACGTTGAACCCTAGCCGATTCCACTTTTAGACATCCGATCTCCATCGGCAAGCTTCCATAAATATCACTTTTATATTGCTTGCCTAATGAAAAATTCCATATAGGAGTTTCTCCAACATGTGCTTGAGCACACCATATCTGATTTGATATATATGACCAATATAGTCCATTTTCATCTTCTCCGATCCAAATCAATGTACAATATAAGTCTTCTTTAAGCTAGTAGTCTAACCAAGCCGAGTGAATATCTCTATGTGCGCTCAGCCAAATAGTTCTTTGAGCGGTGGAGTACAGGAGCAGTAGCTTTTGATCTTCTCGAGCTTATCACTTGGAGTGCCAATGTGTTGCCACACACCGCAACTGACCTCATGCAGATGATACGCATAGCAGGATTGGCTTGCAAGCCTCGTGCAGTGGTAAATCTTGGCAATATGGATGATGTACTCATAATAGTCCTATAGATTTAGCATAATGATCAATTTCGGCTGACTTCTAATCAAACAATTGTGGTACCACTGGGCGTGCCAAAACATGTGTCGACGTAAAAATGTGTCGATGCGCCCGACACACAGCAAGCTGGAAGGATCTACTTGGAGTAAGCCCGAAGATCCGCTTGGCTTCAACGAAGGACCAGTCGATCCTACGAATTCCCAAAGGCGTGCCAGTCAATTTGATCTACAATTGATAAAGAGGGAAAGTTTATCAGTAATTTAGGGTGGAACGTGTCGGTTTTGCCCAGGCAGTTCGAAGTGTGCCACTTCGTGAGCATCCAGACAGGAAAATCGACTAAATAGCCAATACGAGATGAAATCGGCTATTAAGAACTGTAACACTCGTGGGTCATGATTGATTTTATAGTAAATGAATACAATGCACCCAGTTCTAATGATCCTTTCCCTTGAGCTATTAACATGTATGAGTCAAAGACGCATCACTAGCTAAATTAGATTTGATCAATACGTGGTGTAGAGCCAATGAATCCAGTGAAAAGGGATATGCCATGCAAACAATCGACTGTTTGATATAGACAGATCTACGAACCGTCTGGATCTAACCTATTACCATCAATGGTGAGATTCGACCAGATCGATGCAGCTATGATGATGATGATAGTCTAGAATCAAAAAATCCATAGAACCAACTGTAACACCACAGTGTTATGCCTGCATTTAGGCACTACAAATCATACATATCATGCATCATCAAGCATCCTAATCATACATGCCTAATCACGTAAATAACAATGGAAACACTGCTTCGAAACATTTGAAACATGTGTGAAACCTAAATGTTACATACACCTGTTGAAGAGTTATTTTGCCCTGATTATGTTGCTAGGCTAGTAAAACATGTTTGGCTATCATGGTAAATCATCTAGAAATGTTTAGTTCAATTTTTGAAGCAAGGTTTGTATTCAAATTAATTCAAAATTTTGCTTCAAAAATAATTTCCCAAAAATTAGGGTTTTGAGTTAAACATCGACTTTGGTTTTATAATTCAAAATCTAGAAAGAATTTGGCTTTGGTCATAAAAGCAAAGTTGTAGAGAATTAAATTCTAATCAACTTTCATTTTTGGTACATTTTCAAAAGATGTCATTTTCTTGCTCAAAATGATATTTGAAAGCTAGCATTTAAAATTTTCTTGAAAATATAAATGGAAAAAGGGCTTTTCTTATTCGTGGGCCGCCGCCTCGTTTCCAGCCCACGGCTGAAGCCGGCCTGGCCTGCAGCCACAAGCCTCCCGCGCCAGCGCCACGTGCCTCGCCAGCCCAGCCCAGCCCAGCGCCGCGCCTGGCCTGCCTCCGCGCTCGCCCGCCCGCTGACACACCACGTCGCGTCCCGATCGTGGCAGAGCTCGCCCGCCGCGTGGCGGCCATGCGCCGTCGACGCCGCCATGTGTCGTAGCCGGCCTACGCCCGCGCCCATGCGCCTGCCTACTTCTGCTGGAGCCAGTGCACTCACTTGCTCTCTCCCACGCTGCCTCTCCTCTCCGCAAGCACCGAGCGCTCTCACTCTCCCCCTCACCACGCCACCGCACCCGCCGACAAACTCCGCCGTGTCTCCTCCACCTTGGCCAGCGATCATGCACTCATAGTTCCGCCTCGCTCTCTGGCACATCGTGCTCATGCCTGTGCCGACTGCTGAGCCCAGGTAACGCCGTCTCGCGCCTCGCCACCGTCGGCCATGGCGCCGCCGTGCTCGGCCACCATGGAAGGCACCTTCCTCCTCTTCTCCACCCTGCCTAGCTACCTTCCTGCCTTCACCATCTTCTCGCGAACCGCATTCGCCCGCTAGCCCACCCTATCACGGCTGGAAATGGCCGCCGGCCTCGTGGCCGAGCCGCGCCGCCGCGGCGTCATAGCACCGGCGTGGCCTCCGCCTCAGCCGAAGCTGGGCCAATGAGGCCATGGGCTGACGCCCTACTGGGCCGCCTCACCCTTCCCTTCACTCGGGCCGTGCAGGCCAAATGTGGCAGTGGGCCGATTGATTCCCGCGGGCTGGCCCAGTAGCGATAGGATGAATTGTTTTCAATTTTTCTTTATTATTTAAAAATAAAAATGGTTTGGAAAATGTTTGGGTTCTCAAATTTGCTCCAAAACTGTTGAAATAAATTTTTCTAGGTTCCTTATCATCAGATCTACTTGGGAAAATTATTGCATGTCATTTTTTAGATACTTTTCTGTAGAATTTTATTTAATCATGTATATTGCTGATAACTTGAAAAATATGTAGAAAAATCTATAGGCTTCAGAAAAATATGATTCCAAGTTTGTTAATCTTCTTATGTAATGTACTTCCTAGGAAAAATATGTTTCATGCATGTGCTGTGGGAACATTTTTAGGTGTAGTTCAAGTACCTTTAATGGTTGATTTTTGTTATTTTAGCTAGGGAGCAAACTTTGTATAAAACATGCATGTGATAATTTTTGTACAGTCATTGTATGCTATGAAGAACCTAGGAAAAATACTAACTTTGTTGTTTGACACTTTTCACAGTTCAAAGTATTTTTATGTTCATAATCATGCCATAGCTTGTTATTTTTGTGTAGGCTAATACACTCATTCAAATACCATTAAAATCTAATAGTAGACTACTTAGGGTAGTACTATGCTATAGTAATTTTCTAAGATTTTTCTAAGCAAGAAAAATAGGGGTTGCTATTCAAACCTATATTAATTAGGGTTTAATTAAGTGTTGCTTTTTGTGGGATTAAGAAATTAGTAAAGCTTTGGTGTATCTTTGAAGCATTTAATAAGATGTGTTGACTTAACATATTAGTAGTAGAAGAGAATGCAGTAAATGACATGTGCTTGTAGTATATTTTCTTGGATGATGTTGACTACCTTGCATTCAAACATATCTATTGTATTCATCTCATCCGATGCACCGATTGCATAAGCACTTACGCACATTGCATCATATAGGATCGCAAATCGAGAACCCAATCGTCATACCTGAGGAGTCCGAGGAGCAGCTTGAGGTGCAGCCGCAGGAAGTGCCCGAAGCCGACGAGGAGGATGTTGAGGAACTTCCGGAGTGCCCCGATCACCGCCCGAGCTCATTCGAGAGAGGCAAGCCCCGGAGCATTTTCTCCCGGTTTGCGATTATTAATTCAATGCTTTACTTTAATTGATGCATTACATTTAGGAGTTGTTTGCAGCCGTTGCCGTATTATACCTTGTCTACCTTTGTTATACTATATCCTTGTTACCTTGGTATCCGCAGTCGAGTCAATGCTTAGCTGGCTTAGACCGGTAGAAGTCGAGTGATTTCCTGTCACCTGCGAGCTATAGGTGGTTACTTGGATCTGCTTGGATGACTATGAAGTCATGGTATAACTAAGTGTTAAATGAAGTTGAGACCAGATGGAGACTTGTAGAGTTTTGGACTGTAGTGCTTTCCGTCTGTGTCGATTAAGGACCGACCGTTGTTGGGCCTCAAGTCATATTGAACGCATGCCTTACATTTAGCTGGCCAGATAAAGTACCATTCGACCGCGAAGCTGGGAAATTATTCGGGCCGAGTAGATTGCCCACAATGCACTATGCCGGAGCAAGTGTGGTAGGACACGGGGGTGAGATGATAAGACCAAAGTGCAGTCGGTCGGCCCCCGGGTACATGTGGTTCCTGGCAAACTCAAGATTCCTGGATAGTTGACTCGGTGATCAATATCTCACTTTAGCGGGTGAGTGAGGTTTGTGTAAGGAATAAATCACCAGCTGGTTAGGAATCGATTCGAATCGCCATCGATCCTGGACAGTGAGCACTTGACTTGAGTTACTTCATCGTAGTAAATGTTTATGGAACACTTGGACAGTTATAGTAAATATGATAGTATGGAAGTTGTTTAATGATCATTGGTTATCATTATCTGCTTAATCACATGTTTGCTCTAGTATAGGTGCAAATCTAGTCGATAGGTTAATAACAATTAACTTGACAATAATGCTTTAAAAAGGGTCATGAAATGCTAAAAATGCTTCTTTTTGCAAATGAGTCAGCTACCCTACTATAAAGCCCTTCATAATCCTTGGTGTCACTTATTTTCGGTTATGTCGAGTAAGTCTAGCTGAGTACCTTCTCGTACTCAGGGTTTTATTCCCACTTGTTGCAGATGGGCAGGTGTATTACGGCTACTGTATCAACTGTCTTTATCCTACGATGGGTGATGCTTAGGACCATGGGCATGGTCATTCCTTACGTCTCGTCTGATGCTTTTGTTGGAGATGATCATTCGCTGGCACTATATTTGAACTCCGCGTGAGTGGGTGTGTGGTTTGAACAAATGACTTCCGCTACTTTTATTCGAACTGGTTTTATAATAACTATGTTTTAACTCTGATGTATCTAAGATTGCAAACTTTTATGTAATATGTGATGGTGACCACTAAACTTATTACGATCTTGGCTGGAATGGAAGTTGGTTTGAAATCCTTCATGATTTCACAGACTACCGGGTTATACGGGCTTAAGTTTGCTAAATCGTCTGCTCTAGCAGATGATTTTCTTACTTAATTTCATATAATTGGTCGGTTCTATTACAGCTGGCATCAGAGCATGGTTCAGCGTGTTACTGTTCACAAGTGTATTTAAAACAAAAAGGCATTTGAAAAACGTGATTTCCAAACTATAAAGTGTGCCAGTGGTCATATCCTTTATGCCCAGTTAAGGACTTTAGGTGGCTTAATTAAGTATTGACTTGGGGTTCTTGCATCATATTTCTCTTTCGTCGCTCATACGGCGTGCTATTGTATGAGTGCCACTTGTTTGAGTGGTAGTGTATGGATCAATTGCCTCTACGCCCCGGTAAGTGTGAGTTGTGAGAGCATGATTAGATACACCGCCGATCTAGGGTGAATTCTTATATGATGCTGGAGTAATTACATGTTCTACGCATGTTTTACAAAGGTATCTCATGTATGGGTCTTCCGTCTGTTGAGGCGATGCCGTCAATAGGACGATGGTTTGGGTAGTTACTACCGTTGTACACGTATCTGGGGATTCGTGTAGAACGTGTAGATAAAATTTACTGCTTTTATGCATTCATTGGGAATTGGGCTGAAATGAATCTTCTGCAGGTACATAACAACGCTATCGTATAGAACATATTAGTTACGTATTTCTGAGATCGTTATTATGCCACCGAATTCGTCATTAGAAATTATTCATTTCATAAGTTTGTGAGAACGTACGGCATGTACATACATCATATTACTTGTGCATTTCATCCATGTCATGCATTTCTCCCCTTATAAATTGATTATCTCCTTTTGATAAAAGTTGTATCACCAAAAATATGTTTCCCTGGGGTAATAAAAGAATTTTTGCTACAGATGGACCGCATAAAGCAGACCGCCCATAAGTCCACCGGAGGTAGAGCACCTCGACGTCCGTTGGCCCTAAGGGAGCACCACACCACGGACACCTTCTTGAGCGAGTTTGGCATGCCGACTTTGCTTTGGAGAGTGCTCCATGATGTGGGGTACCCAGAGGGTCAAGAACCAGTGTACTCTTGGAATGAGAGCCAGTTAGCAGAGGATGGACTTGCAGTGGTGGAGATCATGGTTCCTGCTCTCGATGATGCTCTAGATTGGGATGGTTGGCACTTGGAGTTTGAGGGTCACACTCCCGCTGAGGGTGCAGAGGGAGTAGCCTTCCATGTCATCAGGGATATTATGAGCAGATTTCCCAGTGAGCTTGCAGCAGCTCTAGCTGGCACTTTTCCTAGGGATGATCCTCGTGATGCCATTTGGGTTTAACCTCAGGGAAGTGCATTGGTCAGAGGTCCAGCTGAGGGACAGGCTAGCGACAACTAGGCAATGAGTGCTATGTTCGCCGCCATCAGAGCGTATGAGGGTCTCGAGAGTACCTACTAGACTTTGACTGGCTTGTGTGGTTAGGATAAGCTCAAGGGGAGAAAGCAGAAGAAGAGACAGGTACGTGCTATAGCTAGCTTGTAGGAGCAGTTGGCTGATATGAACTTACAGTAGGACCAGGTGGTTGAGAGAGGTGATAGAGCTATGTAGCGGGTGCATACGTTGACTCAAGCCAACAACAATGCAGACTGCATGATTGGACAGTTGGTTTAGGAAAGGAATGAAGCCTGGGACGAGAGGGACCTTCTGCTGCAGAGGGTCGATGAGCTAGAGGAATACAACGGCAACCTACATGAGGAGTTTCACGCGCTCTACAATGGGGTTGGCCCATATGCTCCACCGGACGCCGCTGGCATGGACATCGACGACGACAATGAGGATGAGCCTGTAGTTTCACCTAGGGGCGATGGTGACGTCTCCGATCCCGACGATGGCCTCAAGGAGTAGGCTAGTTGCCTTGCGCTAGTATCTACGTCCTATCGTGATGACCTTTCTTTTGTTGGCATGTAACCTATTGTATGTTGCTTCGAACGTATGAGACTTGGCATGTGGTTGGAACTTGGTTTCGAATGCGATATCTGAATGCATAAAAGTCCAGTGTATGTATGCTGGCAATTTGGTTGTATGGACGCGATGTTTGCCGTTGAAGTAATTTGATTAAGTGATGTTGTTTTAATTGGGATGCGATTGTTGTGCCTCTGTTTTATTGTATGAATTTATTCTCTCCATTAAATTCAGTATGGCATAATTTTTCCTTCACTCACAATTATTATAGCTTCACTCAATCATTACTTGTTGCTGAAATATGCAGATGACAAACACTCGCCGAACCACGTATGAGGCCGCTGAGATCGGTGCTAACGGTGCGGGGACCGATGGTGGCGGTGGTGGAAACCACGGCAATAACAATGAGCCTCCCCATGAACCGCATTTGCCACCTCCTCCCCCATTTACCCCCGATATGTTCCTCGCACAATTGCTCGGCAGTCAGTGCAACGCGGAACAATCCCAGAAGAACATGGAGGATTTTCTGCGCACCATCACCAACAACGTTCAATGTGGTAACAATCAAGGTGGTGGCATGGGAGTGAACCAATATAGCAGCTTCAAAGATTTCAAGAACACCAGGCCACCAGTATTCAAGGAAGCAACAGAGCCACTCGATGCTGAGGAATGGATCAACACGATGGAAGATAAATTCCGTGTGTTGAGGATGACTGAGGTGTTGAAAACGGAGTATGCTGTAATTCAGTTGTAAGGACCAGCAGGAATGTGGTGGCAGCACCATCGCACCACCTTCCCTCCAAATGCTCAAATTTCATGGAGAGAGTTTGCTGAGGCCTTCTGTGTGGTTTATATTCCACCCAGGCTGATCGAGATGAAGTTGGGAGAATTCTTGGCGTTAAATCAGGGCACCAAGATAGTGATGCAATATCTGCATGCCTTCAACAACTTGTGTCGCTATGCTCCCAACATGGTTGACACAGATGCTAAGAGGATAGCCAGTTTCAAGAGGGGACTCAATCCAAAAATGATGAAACATGTTGGTACCAACAACCGCGTCAGATTCAATGACTTCATCAGCGACTGTCTGAAGCAGGAGAAGAATAACAATGCCAGCACCGCAGCCAAGACACGCAAGAGAGCCCTTGAAGGTGGTCTGTCCCAAGCTAGAGCACCTATGGGAGGTTGTCCTCCATATCGCCCATCGGCACCTGGCGCTAGGTTTAGGCCCCCTCAACAAAGAAGTCAGAATTTCCGTGGACCCCAGAAGCCTTACAAGATGGCAGTATAGCCCAACAAAGCAGCCGCAACTACGGTACAAGGTAGTTCCAAGGGAGCTGTGGGATCTGCTAGGACAATGAGGGGACCCTGCTATAACTGTGATCAACCCGGCCATTTCTCGAGGTTTTGTCCGTACCCACCCAAGAAGAAGCAGCAGCAGACTTATAATGCTAGAGTGCATAGTATGATCGTGGATGAAATTCCTGAGGGAGAGCCCATCACTGCTGATAAGTTTCCTGTCAACGAAAACCCTACTGTTGTTCTATTTGATTCTGGATCATCGCATTCTTTTATGAGTCAAGCATTTGCACAGAAACATAAACAACTATGCACAAAATTGGGTTATGGTTACCGTATAAGTTCAGCAGGGGCTGATGTTTTAACCAACCGGATGGTTCAAGGGGTAACCCTTGAATTAGGTAGCAGGAAGTTCCGAGTGAACTTAATAGTTATGCCTGGATTAGTTTTGGATGTCATTATAGGGATGAATTGGATGAAGGATTGGGGAGCAGTCATAGATACTGGAAGTCGAGTACTTACCCTTAAGGATCCCCTAGGTGAGGGTACTTTCCAAGTACCATTGCCTCGAAGAACAGACCTTATAAGTGTTACATGTGCTACGGCAGTCATTCCTATTCATCAGATTCCGATAGTGTGTAAATTTCCGGATGTATTCCTGGATGAGCTACCTGGTCTTCCGCCGGATAGGGAGATTGAGTTTGGAATTGAGTTAGTCCCCGGAACAGCTCTGATTTCAAGGAGACCCTATCAGATACCTCTAGATGAGTTAGCTGAGCTGAAGAAGCAATTAGAAGATTTATCAAAAAAGGGGTTTATTTGGCCAAGCAAGTCTGAATGGGGATATCCCGCCTTGTTTGTGAAGAAGAAGAAAGAGGGCACATTGAGAATGTGCGTAGATTATAGGCCACTCAAAGCTGTAACCATAAAGAATAAGTATTCCTTGCCTCATATTGATGTTCTATTTGACCAGTTAGCCAAGGCTAAGGTGTTCTCAAAAATAGCCGGTTATCATCAGATCAAGATTAGGCCATAGGATATACCGAAAACTGCATTTTCCACCAGATATGGGTTGTATGAGTATCTTGTCATGTCCTTTGGCTTGACAAATGCTCCTGCATACTTTATGTTTTTGATGAATATAGTTTTCATGCCAGAATTGGATAAGTTTCTGGTGGTGTTCATCGATGACATTCTGGTGTACTCCGAGAACGAGAAAGATCATGAAGAGCATCTAAGAACTATCTTGACCCGACTTAGGGATCATCAACTGTAAGCTAAGTTTAGCAAATGCGAATTCTGGTTGAAGGAAGTTCCTTTCCTTGGTCACATTCTATCAGAGAATGGAGTTTCAGTCGATCCAAGTAAGGTGCAAGAAGTTATGAATTGGAAAGCACCGACCACAGTTCCTGAGATTAGAAGTTTCTTAGGACTAGCGGGTTATTACTGTCGCTTTATACTAGACTTTTCGAAGATTGCCAAACCAATGACAAGTCTCCTACAGAAGGATCACAAGTTTGTGTGGATAGAGGAGTGTGAAGCAGCTTTCCACACTTTGCGGAAACTGTTGACCACTGCTCCTGTTCTAGCACAACCAGATATCGAGAAACCATTTGTTGTGTTTTGCGACACATCGAAAACTGGATTAGGCTGTGTTCTTATGCAAGAAAGGAGAGTCATTGCCTATGCCTCACGTCAATTGAGGAAGCACGAGGTCAACTATCCGACACATGATCTTGAACTTGCTGCAGTTGTACACGCCCTAAAAATTTAGGAGACATTATCTACTTGGTAATGTGTGCAATATTTTCACGGATTATAAGAGTCTTAAGTACATCTTTACACAACCAGAGCTGAACATGAGATAGCGCAGATGGTTGGAATTGATCAAGGATTACAACTTGAATGTGCAATATCATCCTAGAAAAGCTAATGTAGTGGCAGATGCTTTGAGCAGAAAGTCACATTACTTGAATGTGCAGCCATTACTTGAAGATGGGTTCGATCTAATGCATTCTGCTGTGTTACATAGTATTTAGATTAGTTGCTCTTTGGAGAGTAAGATAATAGAAGGCCAGAAAACCGATAAGGGAATATTCCACATCAAATAGAAAATAAAAGAAAAGTCGTCTCAACACTTTAAAGGGGATGAATAGGGCGTGTTGTGGTTTGACGACCGTCTTGTGGTTCCTAAGGATCGAGAGCTTAGGAATAAACTCATGGATGAAGCTCACCTTTCTAAGCTATCTATCCATCCCGGAAGTAGTAAGATATATCAAGAACTAAGATCTCGTTTTTGGTGGACCAAAATGAAAAAAGAAATTACAGCATATGTTGCCAGATGTGACACATGTTGTCGAGTGAAAGCTATTCATATGAAACCTATCGGTATGTTGCAACCCTTATCAGTCCCTAGTTGGAAGTGGGACGATATAAGTATGGATTTTATCATGGGTTTGCCCACTACTCAAAAAGGACATGATTTGATTTGGGTAATTGTGGACCATCTTACCAAGACCGCTCATTTCTTGCCTGTCAAAACAGAATATCGACCACCTCAATATGCTAAGAAGTATATCACAGAAATTGTGAGGTTGCATGGTATACCTAAGACCATAGTATCTGATAGAGGCTCACAGTTCACGACTCACTTTTGGGAACATTTACACAAAGGCTTAGGAACTAGTTTAATTCGCAGTACCGCTTATCATCCTCAGACAGATGGTCAGACTGAACAAGTGAATGCTATTTTGGAGGATATGTTAAGAGCCTGTGTATTGTCTTCTAAGGGATCATGGGAGTCATGGTTACCGTTAGCTAAGTTTTTTTATAATAATAGTTATCAAGAAAGCATCAAGATGGCCCCATTCGAAGCTTTGTATGGCAGAAAATATAGAACACCATTGAATTAGGTCGAGCCTGGTGATAGAAGGTATTATGGCATTAACTTTGTAGAAGAAGCCGAGAAGAAAGTTCATATTATTTAGCAGAATATGAAAGCGGCCCAATCACGTTAGAAAAGTTATGCAGACAGAAGAAGAAGACCCCTTGTGTTTGAAGTTAGTGACTATGTTTATCTGAAAGTCACGCCAATGAAGAAGAAAAGGTTTGGAGTCTGAAGAAAGCTTGCCGTGAGATTTGTAGGACCATACAAGATTCTAGAATGAAGAGGTCTGGTAGCCTACAAGTTAGAGTTACCTGAGACAATGAGTACCGTTTTCCCAGTTTTCCATGTATTACATCTCAAGAAATGTTTACGTGTTCCGAAGGAAAGAATAGAACCTCGAGGTATCCAACTCAAATCAGATTTGGTGTATCGTGAGCAACCAGTCCGGGTGTTAGACACTAAGGAACGTGCTACTTGGAATAGTGTGGTGAAAACATACAAGATACAGTGGGATCATCACGATGAGGGAGATGCAACTTGGGAAACGGGAGAGTATCTACAAAAAGCTTATGAAGATTTTTATAACAAATGGTTCGTAACCCAAATCTCGGGACGAGATTTTTATAAGGGAGGAGGGCTATAACACCCCGGTGTTATGCCTGCATTTAGGCACTACAAATCATACATATCATGCATCATCAAGCATCCTAATCATACATGCCTAATCACGTAAATAACAATTGAAACACTGCTTCGAAACATTTGAAACATGTGTGAAACCTAAATGTTACATACACCTGTTTAAGAGTTATTTTGCCCTGATTATGTTGCTAGGCTAGTAAAACATGTTTGGCTATCATGGTAAATCATCTAGAAATGTTTAGTTCAATTTTTGGAGCAAGGTTTGTATTCAAATTAATTCAAAATTTTGCTTCAAAAATAATTTCCCAAAAATTAGGGTTTTGAGTTAAACATCGACTTTGATTTTATAATTCAAAATCTAGAAAGAATTTGGCTTTGGTCATAAAGCAAAGTTGTAGAGAATTAAATTCTAATCAACTTTCATTTTTGGTACATTTTCAAAAGATGTCATTTTCTTGCTCAAAATGATATTTGAAAGCTGGCATTTAAAATTTTCTTGAAAATATAAATGGAAAAAGGGCTTTTCTTATTCGCGGGCCGCCGCCTCGTTTCCGGCCCACGACCGAAGCCGACCTGGCCTGCAGCTGCAAGTCTCCCACGCTAGCGCTACGTGCCTCGCTAGCCTAGCACCGTGCTTGGCCTGCCTCCGCGCTCGCCCGCCCGCTGATGCGCCGCGTCGCATCCCGACCGTGGCAGAGCTCGCCCGCCGCGTGGCGGCCATGCGCCGTCGATGCCGCCGTGCGTCATAGCCAGCCTGCGCTCGTGCCCATATGCCCGCCTACTTCTGCTGGAGCTGGTGCACTCACTTGCTCTCTCCCACGCTGCCTCTCCTCTCCGCAAGCACCGAGCGCTCTCACTCTCCCCCTCGCCGCGCCACCGCACCCGCCGACAAAATCCACCGCGTCTCCTCCACCTTGGCCAGCATTCATGCACTCGTAGTTCTGCCTCGCTCTCCGACACGTCGTGCTCGCACCTGTGCCGACTGCTGAGCCCAGGTAGCGCCATCTCACGCCTTGCCACCGTCGGCCATGGCGCCACCGTGCTCGGCCGCCATGGAAGGCACCTTCCTCCTCTTCTCCACCCTGCCTAGCTACCTTCCCGCCTTCGCCATCTTCTCGCGAACAGCATGCGCCCGCTAGCTCGCCCTGTCACGGCCGGAAATGGCCGCCGGCCTCGTGGCCGAGCCGCGCCGCCGCGGCGTCACAGCACCGGCGTGGCCTCCGCCTCCGCCGAAGCTGGGCCAATGAGGCCATGGGCCGACGACCTGCCGGGCCGCCTCACCCTTCCCTTCGCTCGGGCCACGTAGGCCAAATGTGGCAGTGGGCCGATTGATTCCCGCGGGCTGGCCCAGTAGCGATAGGATGAATTGTTTTCAATTTTTCTTTATTATTTGAAAATAGAAATAGTTTGGAAAATGTTTGAGTACTCAAATTTGCTCCAAAACTATTGAAATAAATTTTTCTAGGTTCCTTATCATTAGATCTACTTGGAAAAATTATTGCATGTCATTTTTTAGATACTTTTCTGTAGAATTTTATTTAATCATGTATATTGCTGATAACTTGAAAAATATGTAGAAAAATCTATAGGCTTCAGAAAAATATGATTCCAAGTTTGTTAATCTTCTTATGTAATGTACTTCCTAGAAAAAATATATTTCATGCATGTGCTGTGGGAACATTTTTAGGTGTAGTTCAAGTACCTTTAATGGCTGATTTTTGTTATTTTAGCTAGGGAGCAAACTTTGTATAAAACATGCGTGTGATAATTTTTGTACAGTCATTGTATGCTATGAAGAACCTAGGAAAAATACTAACTCTGTTGTTTGACACTTTTCATAGTTCAAAGTATTTTTATGTTCATAATCATGCCATAGCTTGTTATTTTTGTGTAGGCTAATCCACTCATTCAAATACCATGAAAATCTGATAGTAGACTACTTAGGGTAGTACTATGCTGTAGTAATTTTCTAAGATTTTTCTAAGCAAGAAAAATAGGGGTTGCTATTCAAACCTATATTAATTAGGGTTTAATTAAGTGTTGCTTTTTGTGGGATTAAGAAATTAGTAAAGCTTTGGTGTATCTTTGAAGCATTTAATAAGATGTGTTGACTTAACATATTAGTAGTAGAAGAGAATGCAGTAGATGACATGTGCTTGTAGTATATTTTCTTGGATGATGTTGACTACCTTGCATTCAAACATATCCATTGTATTCATCTCATCCGATGCACCGATTGCATAAGCACTTACACACATTGCATCATATAGGATCGCAAACCAAGAACCCAGTCATCATACCCGAGGAGTCCGAGGAGTAGCTCGAGGTGCAGCCGTAGGAAGTGCCCAAAGCCGACGAGGAGGACGTTGAGGAACTTCCAGAGTGCCCCGATCACCGCCTGAGCTCCTTCGAGAGAGGCAAGCCCCAGAGCATTTTCTCCCGGTTTGCGATTATTAATTCAATGCTTTACTTTAATTGATGCATTACGTTCAGGAGTTGTTTGCAACTGTTGCCGCATTATACCTTGTCTACCTTTGTTATACTATATCCTTGTTACCCTGGTATCCGCAGTCGAGTCAATGCTTAGCTGGCTTAGACTGGTAGAAGTCGGGTGATTTCCTGTCACCTATGAGCTATAGGTGGTTACTTGGATCTGCTTGGATGACTATGAAGTCATGGTATAACTAAGTGTTAAATGAAGTTGAGACCGGACGGAGACTTGCAGAGTTTTGGACTATAGTGCTTTCCGTCTATGTCGATTAAGGACCGACTGTTGTTGGGCCTCTAGTCATGTTGAATGCATGCCTTATATTTAGCTGGCCGGATAAAGTACCTTCCGACCGCGAAGCTGGGAGATTATTCAGGCCAAGTAGATTGCCTGCAACGTATTGTGCCGGAGCAGGTGTGGTAGGACATGGGGGCAAGATGATAAGACCAAAGTGCAGTCGGTCAGCCCCCGGGTATATGTGGTTCCTGGCAAACTCAAGATTCCTGGATAGTTGACTCGGTGATCAATATCTCACTTTAGCGGGTGAGTGAGGTTTGTGTAAGGAATAAATCACCAGCTAGTTAGGAATCGATTCGAATCGCCATCGCTCCTAGACAGTGAGCACTTGACTTGAGTTACTTCATCATAGTAAATATTTATGGAACACTTGGACAGTTATAGTAAATATGACAGTATGGAAGTTGTTTAATGATCATTGGTTATCATTATCTGCTTAATCACATGTTTGCTCTAGTATAGGTGCAAATCTAGTCGATAGGTTAATAACAATTAACTTGACAATAATGCTTTAAAAAGGGTCATGAAATGCTAAAAATGCTTCTTTTTGCAAATGAGTCAGCTACCCTACTATAAAGCCCTTCATAATCCTTGGTGTCACTTATTTTCGGTTATGTCGGGTAAGTCTAGCTGAGTACCTTCTCGTACTCAGGGTTTTGTTCCCACTTGTTGCAGATGGGTAGATGTATTACGGCTACTGTATCAACTGCCTTTATCCTGCGATGGGTGATGCTTAGGACCATGGGCATGGTCATTCCTTATGTCTCGTCTAATGCTTTTGTTGGAGATAATCATTCGCTGGCACTATATTTGAACTTCGCGTGAGTGGGTGTGTGGTTTGAACAAATGACTTCCGCTACTTTTATTCGAACTAGTTTTGTAATAACTATGTTTTAACTCTGATGTATCTGAGATTGCAAACTTTTATGTAATATGTGATGGTGACCGCTAAACTTATTACGATCTTGGCTGGAATGGAAGTTGGTTTGAAATCCTTCATGATTTCATGGACTACCGGGTTATACAGGCTTAAGTTTGCTAAATCGTCTGCTCTGGCGGATGATTTTCTTACTTAATTTCGTATAATTGGTCGGTTCTGTTACACCAACCATACTTCAATAGGTTCATAAAAGTGCGCCATATCTGTGAAAGCACAAGCGAATTGGCTAAAATAACCGATTCAAGTAGAAAAGGGATTACAACATACGAACAATCGACTGTTTAACATAGACAGATCTATAAACTCATCAAATCTAACCTATCATCTTTAGCAGTGGGGTTCGACCAGATCAATGGCAGCCATGATAAAAATAACACATCAAACCTTTAAAGTAAACAGATCTATTCACATTTAACAGAATCATGAAGATACACTATAAGCGTTAAAGTACGAACGATCGGCTATTTAGCCAATGCGGGCATAGCAAACAGCCAAGGTGATGCCTAGTCAAAAGCAAATCTACTAGCTAGCATACTCCGATCTAAATTGCTAACAATGAGGATCGATCAGATCGTTACAGCCATAATAGCGAGTTATAGACCAGATTCAACTAGCTAATAAACCTACTCAAGATTAGACATGCCTTGACCGCGTACTATGCATAATCAAGATCGAAGTAGAACGACTGATAAAACATAATCCATCGTTTAAAGTAAGAACCATTGCGATGTAACAAAATAAATGATGGACTAAAAGGATATGAGGCCGATCTAGATCGATCATGATCGGGTATGTTGATATTGTTGAAACTAATTACAACAAGAACATCAGCAAGATCAGTAACTTAATGAATCTACCCGAAGGATGCCACCCTTAGGTAGAGCTAATAACTTGACCTTAATCTAATTCGAGCAGTGGAGGTCGAACTTAACTGATGCAGCCATACTTAAACTAGATAAGGATCGATAACTAACTCATACTAGAGCTCGTAAGAGGTCGGCCGTACCGATGCAGCCCTACAAACAGAAGTATAAGCCATGACAGTACTTACAGACAAGCCGAAGGTCGATCGAATCGATGCAGCCCTGCTTGTTGAAGAACTCACCGAGATCTACAGTACTCCTACTCCTAAGGGTTGGCGTGAAGTCGAAAAGATAAAGACTATTTTGATTGATTGAGAGATGTCCTTGATACAATAGCTGGGGTTTATATTTATACCCTGAACGAACACGACTAGAAAACAAAAAAAAATTAAGATACATGGACTCTAATTTCCCTTATGCAGAATCCTTGCTGATGAAGCTTCCTTGTTTGATACGTGTTCTTATTTCTTTCATCGTGATATGCACCTGTACGTCATGTCTCTCTTAAATATATTAAATAATATTTCTTGGCCAGCGCATAAATATCTCTTAATTAGGAGACTCTTGCTTTTGACATCATCGGCCGATCTCTTCCTTTTTAGGATAAGCTTACCAAATTTTGGTGTAAACAAAGACCTAATTAAACGCTAGGTCACATTAGGCTGTAAAAATGTTGGGTCAAAATATTTGGCCCAAGTCCTTCCCGACAAAATATTTGGCCCAAGCCTTCCCGACATTGAGGGTGTTAGGTCAGACTATTTATTGGATTTTCCTACTTTTAAGTCTATCTTTTTAGGTTGGGTTGGGTCATAGGTCGAAAATCATGATACAAACCTGACCTAACATACTAGCGGGTCAGATCAGATTTTTTTTAAATGGATTGGTTGGGTCATGTGCTCCATGACCAGGTATATCCCACATATGCAGGACTTGTGATGTGCGTTGCTCATCTCTGGAATTGGTGGCCTACAGCCATCTAGCCAGGAACTAGGACGAACAAATCATCATGGACTCGTGGGGCCATGTGGTTGGGCGAGGGGGCTCGACTCGACCATTTCTAGATCTAGGATTGTTCTATCTCTTCTTTTCTCTCTCTCTCTACCTGTCGAGTTCATAAACCTAGGGTCCCTCGGGGATCAGCTTTCCAAACAAAGGCTTGGCCTAAACTAATAACGCACAACTCATGAGCCGGCCCAAGTATCAGAGCGATAGGGCGGGGGAGTGATCCAATCTCCGATCGGAAGGTTAGGCCAAGGAGGAACAGCACCTGTTTTCCAACTCTGGCCCACCTCTCCGACCGGAGCGCTCGCTTTGGTCACCAACCCGCCTTCAGACGACCTCTTCGACCGGACGGCCTAGCCAAAAGCACCGCTTCTGACTCTGACCCCGCACTCTCCGACCGAAGATACGCCCCGCCCCTGCTCATCGCTCTTCTGCAACTGGCATGATCAGAACCGACTGGGATCAACCGACTAGGGACGCTCGCTCGGTAGGGACCAGGAGACGTGCGGAGAAAGCAGGGCAAGGCGCACAAGTTAAACCATGATACTAGGGACCATACCCTGCACACATGCAGAAACAGTACTCTACAACCGCCCTGACACAAATAGTGTTGTAGGCACCTACATTTCCCCTACAGTATTGCTGGCGCAATTAAACTCCCATACGGGAAGGCTCCCCCCACATGCCTCTGGGTATCGACAGTGTTGTGGGCACCGGAATTTACCGTACCGAGTGCACATGGTGGAACTCCTCACATGCCTCTGGGCATCAATAGTATATACATGTACCGACATCTGCCATACCCAAACTCCCATATGCATCCGACATCCAACAGTGTTGTGGGCGCCTACCATCATCTTGTACCTATCAGCGTGGGCAACAAGGCTTAGAAGCATTCATACTCTCTCCCTCTCACTTATAAGGCCATCCCTTCATCTATAAAAGGGGATGCGCTCTCTCCCAATAGACCCAGTTGATTCAAGCTCAGTCCCTTTAGATTCATTAGATCGATCAAGTTCACTAGCTCACAACCACAGAACCACCAGGTTCGGACCTCAAACGCATGCTTGAACACTTAGCTCACAGTGGAGCTACTGTCGCTCTCGGCCCTTCTGACCGGAGCCGATCGAACCTCTTGTACACCCCATCTTTCTCCTTCTCGTTTATCACCCCACTGTAGACTTTGAGCACCTGGGCTCAGGAATAAAGTCACCGACTGACTCAAACTAGACGTAGGGCACGTTGCCTGAACTAGTATAAACCCTGTGTCATTGAGTGCTAGGCCACCTCCGATCACAACGTACGGCAAAACTACAAATATTTACGTGTTGGTCACTTTATGCACCGACACTACCTCTTCTCTATCTCTACTATAAATGTTTTTTAAATATTCATTTTTTAGAATATGCAATTACAAATCCTAAAATATGGTTTAATCTAAAAAAATAGCTTAGAAAAAATATGAAACTAGCTTTATTTTCTAGAAAACCAGGCTTGGTGCCTAACTCGGAATTATATGAATCTTCTATGGACTCATTTTGGTGTTCATTTTCTAGTAGATGCTCTCATTATTTATTATAATTTGTCTACATTAAAAGCTAGACTATGTCAAAGTTCACGTGACTTTGATGACAACACAAGTGTCATGTAACCACGTCATACTTAATTCTTTTTTAGTATATATAGTTTCACTTGATCCTATCTATAATCATGAAGGGAGTTATCCTCCAAAACATATATAAAACATCATGTCCCATGTGCTACCATCTAGATTTTTTTGCCGCACTATGCTCCACAATTCATTATTGGTGATAGAAACACTAATATGGAGTCACTTGGCCTTGGCCTTCTAAGTATCCAGACGGTGAACATCCACTAGTTATAATAGATAACGAGTGCCTCTACTAAATAATAACACCAAAGAGAGTCTATGAAGATTCAAATAATTTCAAACTCACCATAAGATAGAGCATGATTTTTTTGAGGGGGATAGAGCATGATTTTAGTACAAATCTAAACCAATTTCATAAATTTCCAAGTCATTTTTTCTAAGATTAAACTAGATTTTAGGATTTTAATTGCATAATTTTCCATTTGAAAATAATGTTGGTCTGATTTAATTATACTCCCTAAACTATGAATTGAGTCAGCTAATGTGACTTCACGTTGGACAAAACCACTATTAGAACTGCTTAGAGTGTAAGAACAAACTGTTTGAAAATTTGAGGAGATGTAAAAAATCTGGTTTTATAGACAGGGAAAAAATTGGACGGCAGTAAAAGTTGAGGTAGGACTTTTTTTTCAATTAAAGTATCAGGCAAAAAGATAGTCTTCGCCTGCCATGTTGCCTGGGCCTGCTGGTGGGTGCGCAATGTTCCAGCAAAAGCTTTGGGCCTTAAAATAGTTTAGATTGGAATTGTCCAAGGATTGCTGGGCTGAAAAATCTTAGAAGGCCGGATATATCCCATAATACCTTTGGGCTACAGTTATTATCATTCGAAAACAAAGACATAGGATCTGCTCAAAAAAAGAAAACAAAGACATAGGAATATAATTACTTTAGCAAACTACTGCTGAGAACCGTTCGTCCACAAGTACAACAGGCACCAGCTCAGGAATTTTGATAGCTTTTCAGTGTTTTGCTTAGTGGACAGCTAAGGCCAATCTTTTGAGAGTATTCACCGAGTGGTGGTAGCTATCCTAGCTAGGCTTTTCCATGACCATCCATCTCAAGTGAAGCTTCCCAATCATAATCAGCTTTTTTTCATGACCCATGAGATGGCGTCATCACACTCAATATTTATTGTTGCTACCGGGCCTGTTCGTTTGGCTGATAAGTCATGACTGAAAGTATTATTTACTGATTTGTTGTGAGAGAAAAATACTATTCATTGGCTGAAAAAGTAAAGCTTATAAGCCAAGCGAACAGGGCGCTAACTGATCAGGTCGTTTTCACCAACTTATCACACATGGTAGTACGAAGCACTAGAAATTAATTCCACTGCGCACATTCAACATATTACACATTTGCCAGTTGTTGCATGCATAAACACAGGTGGCAAGGGCTGCACGTACGTTGTTTTTTTGGGCATGGGCTGACAGCAACCACCGTGGCACCGAACGATCAAATTGCAGAGGTTACTGGGGGTGAAAAGTGAAAATAGGCGATTGTCTCAGGGCTTCTATTCTTATGCACAATTACTACTTATACGTGTACGGAGTGGATATGTAGAAGCTAGCAGCTTGTTCGGGAGGCCGTATCGTATCGTGGATTATTTACTGCTGGCTGGTTTGGTGTGAGAGAAGAACACTGTTTCTGGCTGAAAATTTACGATCGTTTACGAGTAAACGAACAGGCTGTAGCAAAATTAACAATAAACAAGTTTTTTGTTATACCTAAAAAGTAAAAAAACCTCGATTGCTTGTGAAGGCTCGTGAGAAAGGAACACGGCCACCAACCAACTGAAAACTGAGCACGCTTTATCGCCAAAAGGAAACCAAATCGAGTATGGTGGCGAACAGTTTTGCAATTGGACATGTTTCCCTTCACATATCAAAGCGACTTACCAACCCGCAAAGAAAACAAAATGTGCCCCAGTGTCACCAAAAAAAAAATCCAATTGGCCTGTGTTCGCCCAATGATTTGGTCAAAGGAAGCAGTACTATTCATGCATCACGGTCACGGTGTTCGTGCAAGCACGTTTCACCCAATCGCTGCGCCGATCATGTCACGGGTGGACCATTAATCGGCAAACAAAGCTTTAGGCACGCACGCATCAATCATACCTTCTTCCCCGGCCCAGGAGTAGGACAATGCAAGCAAGCCTGCATTTGCAAACAGTGTTCAACGCACAAGCACACAATTGAAACCGGCCCCAACCAACACCGAAGAGATAGAGACCTGTAGCAGAAAGAAAGAAAGAGGTCTTGTTCCGCTTGCTGAATCTTAACTGAAACTGATTGAAAAATACTATTCTAACTAAATTGTTGTGAGAGAAAAATACTGATCCGACTAAAAAATAAACTAAATAAACCGAATATGAGGTAAGCCGAACGGGGCAATGCTGTGATACGATATCCAACCAAACAGATCGCACACATTTTTTAACTGAGTCTGACTGTGGCAAGAATGGAAAACATTACTACTAAATTCAGTCCCGTCAGTGCACTCGATGTAGTATTGGGTTCGTGATCCAACAGCGTAACACTGTGCACGTGCGCGGTCGCCATGGGCCAATCCCAACCAGCAGACAAACCTCGCGTTGATAATCGAGTGCCTTGCCACTGTTGAGCTGAGCCCCCTCTCTTTTTTTTCTTCTCCTTTTAACGATCGTACTCTCACGTCCCATCGCCATTGAAACGACGATGCCTTTTCCCCGCGGGCCCTCTCGCCCTCGCCGGCGCCGACCAGGCGGCGCCCACGTACGTGCGCCATCTCTTTTCTCCGCCGGAGACGGCGCCCTACTGCTGCGAGGGGAGGATCGTACGCGCCTTTCGGCAGATTCGTACACGTCGCCCGTGGAAAAACTCAGAAAGCAGCGCGGCGCAGGCGTGCTCGCGCGCGATCCTCAGACGCAGCAACCGTCGTCCTGTACGCGCGATCCTCAGAGGCAGACTCATGTCCACCTCCCCCTGCGCATCTGGTTTTTCCGCGTTCGGGATCCCCGAAAGCGACGCTGCCGCCGGTTCCGCGGGCACAGGTATGGGACGTTGCTATCGCTCGTCCGGGCTATCGCAGAACCGAGTGGTCTCTACAGGTTTGCAGTTTAAACAGATGCATCAGCCAGATATCAAACAGTACTCACATGCAGTACTTTTCAGTTTGGTTTTTTTTTTTTGGCCGGAATAGTATTTTTCTCTCACAATAAATCAGCCGGAACCATGTTTCGGCTTGTTTTTTCAGCGAAGCGAACGAACCTAAGTGAGGTTGTCATGGCCGGGGCCCAGGAAAGTCGAGCGAAATGGGAAATATTACCGGAGTGAAGGAAGAGTCGAGAGCCAGGATCGGACAAAGAAAAATGATAAGCGATCCCTCCGACACGCTAGCACAGACAGCGGTTTGAGGCGTCCAAAAGGAGCCCCACCCCACTCCTCCAAAATCCAAATTGGGGCGGCACTGTGCGTTTCAACGGCACTTTACGAGATGCCCGATCACGGCGTTTCCAGCTCCAGACAAGCGGTCGCCAACCACTCGCAACCCCCTTGGAAATAGTTCGTCGCAGGAGGTTAGGAGGAGAATGAGTAGCCACCTCTGCCTGCCGAAGCTGCCTCTCGTTTCTGCCCTGCCTGCCCTATGCCAATGGGCAATGGCAAACGAGGAGACGAAGTAGCAGGCTACGGCTGACTTGCGTACTGATTTATTTCCTAAATCCTTATGACGTCCTCAACAGTGTCCATTCAGCTAGCTCACAGAAGCTCGTAGAAATCCACGTCAGCACTTTTCTAATATGGAAGAGAGAAGACGAAAAAAAGAAGAGATTATCTCTTATCTCAACATCTATCACGCTCAGAAAACAAAGTAGTTTGTCGGCCTGCTCATAAAGAATGAGAGAGGGAGGAGAGAAGATATAGAATAAAAAAAATATTTATATTTTTCCACACCGGTAAAACCAAATTTCATTACAGAAGTAATGAAATTACAAGAAGTTTTCAAATAAAAAATAAAAAATTATTTATATGTGGGGTTCACATGATGAAGTGACAATGACATGGCATGTATAAGCTAGTTGCTATCTCGTTTTGTTGAGGACGCTCTTACCAGAAACAACAATTCAAAAATACGTTCATGAATAGTATGTATAGATTTAGAGATTTGCAAGGTTCAAGGGAATCTGAATCTCTTCCTGCGCTAATCTGATTCATACATCACATTGCACTTCCTAATCTTACATGAATTTTAAACTAATTTTCTCATTGAAAATTTAATAATGCAATATCATGTATGTATATATTTCTATTTTTCCTACAAGATATACAAGAAAAATATCAACAATCAATTTTTAAAGTTCTTTGATATTCAGCTGATTTATGGATGTCATTACAAGGATCTTGGAACGAAGATTCAAAAAGCATTTTTTTACGGATCGCAGACACTCATGGATGCACGTGCACTCATCTCTATGAATGCATCTCGCTGTCAGGGCACATCGCCTAACAATACCGACAAATCTAGATTAAATCCAGAAAAGTACGGCACCCACGTCGAGTTGAGAACTTAAACTTGGGTGCACTCAGTTCGTGATTCGAGAAGCAAACTAGCTAGGGGGTCTTAGAAATATAAGATAATCAATTAGCACTTCGCGATGTCATTTTAATTACAATTAGACGTGTACTCCCTCTGTCCCCCTTTGTGTGTCATTCTACGAGCCAGAGTATGTCTAGATTCACTCAATCTTGAATCCACCTTAGGTTCATATAATTATTGATGCACATGGTTAAGAGCCAAAACGACTTACATATAGGGACGGAGGGAGTAGTGCTAACCGCCAGACTTTAAGTCACTCTCGTATAGGCATCAATGTTTTTCCGTGTCCGTAGCAAGACACGTAACACATCCCTTCATCAGGAATTATAAATACGTAATCAATGTTCAATGTTATAGTCAATCTAATCATTCAATCTTTACACAAACCAACTTCTCCAATACCACACACACACCAGTTCGGGGTGAGTGGCTACCGTCAAATTGACCTTATGAAGTCATGAGGTTAAAATCAAAGCAGACCGGACATGTTGGAGCGAGCAGTACGTAGTCCTTGCTATGTTTGTCTCTCGACCGGGTGGAGCCGGATTACGTGAGCGCCTGATGCGGTAGAACGGGCGAGCATGGCCCACCACCTTACGTGACGGTGGGACCGGGATATCTAACCTAAGATCGTGCTAACGACTTCTTGTCTGCCGCTTGCCTCTCGACATCCGCTCGTGCGGCGGTTCCCGCTGTAGAACCGCAGGGTGGTCCGTCTCTCTTCGTGAACTCCACCATCCTCTTCTACAATACACTCTTGTGTACAGTAGAGTAACTGTCCAGCGTACGTACGGAGTGTCAATACTACTAATACCACGCGTGCTAATGAGCCATTAGGACTCGCTCGGTTACGGCAGAACGACGTCTCCATCAGGTATGTTGAGGCTTCCATAGGGCAGTCCGCAGAATGTCAGAATTTAAAAGGCTGATCCGGATCCTGCGACGACGGGCGTGGAAAGGAAAAGGAATCGACCAGTGCGCCGCAATCCCTTCCGGTTCACACGTGGGCCCGTAGAATACAAGCGCAGGCAGTCTACGCCTGAGCTATATGCCAGCGACACTTGTACTTATTGTCGTACGTATTAACGTATACCTGTATACGTATGCGTCCGTAGACGTATTTATTTGCAGCAAGTGTGCTCTACTACTGCTCTGTGCGAGCCCCGGTTAACCTGAAGTCATCCAAGAAAAGCTAACTTAGATTCGACCTTTGATATCAAGTAGTGTAGTCAATTATTAACCCGTACTTGTACACGGGATGCGTTACTTTTTTTAAGAGACATGTGTTATAGGTTCATGTATAAATTTAGGATCCATAGTTAAAATAAATTAAATCATTAATGTTTCTAAATTGTTTATATCCTAACACAACAGTTGTAGGGATATCTCTTTACATTATTTGAAAGCTATAATAGACTTCAGGTACTAACTATTTTGTATGTCCTTCATTCTAAATTATAAGATGTTTTGATTTTTCTAGTTTTTGCTATGCACTTAGATATTCAAAAAAATGTATCTAGAAAAGACAAAGCATCTTATAATTTTTCATCTCAATTCATATATAGCTTCCACCCTGCTGGCATCACACCACCACGTGTATTTGACATTCGTTCAGTTGTAGCTATAGCTTGAGTTATGTGTTTGGAATGAAAAAAATAGATGATCATCGCTTCCTTTGATCTTTCATATGTTGTGGTTAATGGTGACACATATTGTGCATGAATCTTGAACTAACTTTTTTGTGTTAACAATGGCAGATATGAATGTTTGAATCACAAACCAAGAAGAAATGCTCGATATGAAAAAAAAACTTGTACAATACTCCTGGTTCTAAATTATAAGTCATTATAGCTTTTCTAGGTACTACATAGTTTTTTTATGTGTTTACATATATGCTATAGAGATATATTCCCTCCATTGCAAATTGTAAGTTGTTTTGTCTTTTCTAGATACATGCTCCATCCATCCCAAAGTATAAGACGTTTTAGCCTGTGGCAGAGGCAGGAATAATTTTTAGGTGTGGTGGGTTTATAAGAACCAACATACCGGCCTGTATAACATATTGACATATGTATTTCATATATATTTACTAGTATATATAATATATATATATATATAAAGTATTTTATACAAACTTTAGGTATGGCGGTTGCCAAAGCTTGCCAAATACTTGCCTCCGCCTATGGTTTTAGCTTTTCTAGATACATAACTTTTAATATGCATTTAGACATATATGTATAAAAGCCAAAACATCTTATAGTTTGGAACAGAGATACTAGCTTTTTATTATATATCTAGAAATGACCTATATGTAGCTATATAACTAAACCAATATATCCGGAAAAGCTAAAACGATTTATAATCTGAAATGGAGAGAGTAGCTTTCACTGTATATCAAAAAATAGAACGATCTGTAATTTGTGCCAGATGTAGCAGTAAGCTAGTAGCGCTAGCTTGGCCCGTACCGGAAGTCTGAAACTCTCAGGCCGCGTCTGGAACAAAGGAAAATGGTAGGAAAAGTAGCGGATTCGGTTCCAGAGGAAAGGAACTGCGTCCGCGGGTTTGGAACAAAGGAATTTAGCAAAATCTTTCCAGAGGAACGGTGACAAGGCATATACTTTTGGAGGAAAAAAAGAATGCGGTCAGACCTCTTGAAAAACTTTCCTGCAATGCTCATGCGCTAAGCTTGTCACAACGTTTTTCCTGTATTTTGGATTCCTACGTTCCAAACACCCATTCTAGTTATTTTTCGTGTTTTTTCTTTCCTCTGTTTTATCACTGCACGCTCATCCCATTCCTGCGTTTTTTCTTATTCCCGTGTTTTTGATTCCTACGTTCCAAACAGACCCTCAAACTCAGAGGCCAGAGAGAGCGGCCTGGCACTGGCAGTGGCAGGGAGGATCGACAGCGTGATAAGTGTACCGGCCTACCGGGGCTTTGTACACTGCCCCGTGCCCGTCTCGCTGTTCTTTGCTTTCAGGCAACACAAGCCCGGGTCCTCCCCATTACGCACGCGACTGCAGCGCCAGTTTACGTTCTGGGATCGGCGGCTCCGATCCGTCCTGGCAGACGACGGACACGATATGAAAGTGCCGGCCCTTCTCCCTGACTGCGCGTTGCTGGCAAGCGTGCTGTAGATCACACTGTTCCCTCGTCAGTGCTCGGTAAACGCTGCCGGCCGGTCGCCCCATCGATCCATCATCCATCAGTCTCTGCTTCCTAGCTTACGTTCCCTTCCCTAGCAACTTGCTTGGCGTTTCTCGCATGTGGCTGGCCGTCGTCACGGATCACCCGCACAATAATTTGACCGATCGATCCATCAGTAGGCAGGCACAACACCTAAAATACCAACAAGCTTTAGGTATGGCAGTTGCCAAAGCTTGCCAAATACTTGCCTCCGCCCATGGTTTTAGCTTTTCTAGATACATAACTTTTAATATGCATTTAGACATGTATGAATAAAAGCCAAAATATCTTATAATTTGGAATAGAGATAGTAGCTTTTATTATATATCTAAAAATGACCTATATGTAGCTATATAACTAAATCAATATATCACTTGTTTACTGTCTACAACGAGAAGACTCTATCGACACCTAAACCTAAAATAAATAACTAAGACCTAAAATCAATCTCTAATAAATTACCTATACAGAAGACCTATTTTGGGTTGTCTGATAGATATAACTCAAATATTAGCATTCTTGTTCCTGAAAACCCATTTGTAGAAAAGATTCTCTTTTGGTCCTGTTGTTGGAGAAGATGCCGAATGGGTATTAAACCCTTTAACTATAGCGCTACCAAAGATCAAATAGGTCTTGCATTTTGGGTGTTGATGTTGGAGATAGTCTTAGGGTGCTGCTGCTGCCGGCCGGGCTAGCTAGCTGGTCCCCGGCGCTCGCTCGCTCGCTAGGAGTATGCATGGTGACTGGTACGATCACCGCACCGGGCGTCACGCATCGTTTGCCCTTGTTCGTTGGGCCAGCCGTCCCCGTACGCGTCCTCGCTCCTGGCTCGGCGCGTAGGACCCACACCCGCACGCCCCGCCGGCGACAGGCGCACAGCACGCGCACGTTCGTTCCCATGAGGGGCGAGGATGATAATTATATCCGGCCACCGGCCCAACCCAGTACCGCACCCCACACACGCAGCCCTGGCCTTGGAGCATGCAAATGGTCGGACTCCCACGTTGTCATCGTCGTCGAGTTTCGGAGCACACAGCGGTGCATGACCCCGACACGACAGTCGTGTCGTACCCCTGGCAACGGGGCATGTTGCGCCCTCGGGGCATGCAGTCGATTCTCTTAGGATGATCTCCACCAGTTGACCCAACGACCAATTGAGCCCTTGATCTGCGCCCTGATCGGGAGACGCTCAGCTGGTTCTCTTGGCTGATGGGCCCCCGTCGCGCAGCGCCATAAAAGGACGGTGGGCACTGGGGCACAAGATATAAGGTTCACCGCAGCCGCCAACCCCTCACCGATGTCCTATCCCTAGACCAATCGAGAGGGACGCTGTGAGCGACGGGAAGCTCCATCGCTTTTGCCGCCGCCACTAGACCACGCCTCCACGTCCCTGCTACCTCGGCGGTGGCACCATGGCCACGACTGCGCTCGACATGAGGTACATCAACAAGCTCTTTTGCCAAAGTCAAGTTCTACCGATCAGATCTATGCCTATAGGATACTTTTAGTTCTATCAATGGTATCAGAGCAGTATTGCGAGTATGTAGATCTAGACGGGTAGAAACGTGAAAAGAAATCAAGAAGGAGATGAATCGGATTGAACCCCAACCCTAACCCTAACCATAGATGGATGGACGGAGAAAGGGGAGGACCTACCCGTTGCCTTGCTGCCATCGCTACCGCCGCGCGCGGGAAGAAGCAGCCAAGCCGCGCTCGTCGCCGTGCGCGCGAGCCCCGACCGAGGGCACCGTCATAGGACCGCTCGACGACGGTGCGCTCACCCACTGGGGAGAGCGCGCTCCGACGAGGGGACCCACGGTGGCGCCACCCTTCTTCTCCCGCGTCTGCTGTTTTGAGGGCTAACAAAGGAGAAAGGGATCTATGGTTTAGGGAAGAGCGCGTGTGGGGGCGCAAAGAGCACGTCGGCCGCACGCGTGCACCGGCGAAGGGCGCCATGGCGGCGCCATCACTCTTCTCTCCAGCCACCGTGTTTCGGGTGAGAAGGGGGAGAGCAAGCCGAAGGCTGCGGCAAGGAGAGAGAAGCAGAGGAAGAAAATGAGGGTTAGGGTTCCGGGAGCGGAGCCGCGCGGGGTCAAGGGCAACGTCGCAAGGCCGCTCGACGGCGACGCGCTCAGCCTCGGGCGAGCACGCTCACCAGCGAGGGACCCCACGGTGGCGCCACTCTCTTTTCCTCTGGTCGCCACGAGCGGCCGCCATCAGCTCTCTGTCCCGACGTGGTGTAGAGGGAAAAGGGGGAGGGGACAAATGAAGCTAGGGTTTGGGCGAACTGACGCGACGGTGATTTTTATTCCGCCGAGATCGTCGCTCGACCGTCCGATCAAGATCAACAGCTCCGGACGAGCGGACAACATACAGCCCAGGCGGGCAAGGCAAATCCTGGCCGGGGCCTAGGTTGCGGCCTAGGACGCGGGGAGCACGGCGCGAGCGGCCGCCGTCGACTGATTTCGCATGCTAGGCCGACGGCAGAGCGCGGCAACGCGCTGGGGCCGCGCGCGCGATCGCGCTGGCGGATGGGCTGCTGGGCCAATTTTCGTTGAAAGCGCAGAACTGTAGCAAAGTATTTGTTTTATATTTTTAGAAGCAGTTTTGATGAATTCTGTCAAGTTTTGATGTTAAATCTCTTTCAAAATTTGAACCAACGTAATATTTTTTTCAAAGAGTAGATGAGTACAGTAAAATGGTTCTGAAAAGTAGATAAATTATTTTTTTTATGTTTCCGCTGCAAGGTTTAATGTTTATAATCTTCTAATTAAATTCAAACTAACGGGGGAATTTAATTTAAAGAGCAGTTACTTTTAGTAAATTATGATTATGTTTATCCTCTAATTAAATTGGAACCAACGGGAAAAATTTTAATTAGAGGAGTAGTCCGATTTGTTTATGTTAAATTATGATATTATTATTTTCTGACCAACGTTGATGATAACAATATTATAATGAATTTAAGGTTGAAGTTTAAATCTCTGACAAATTTTACACCAACATGGTCAATTTTTCATAGAGTAGATAAAGACTAAAAAATGCTCCTGAACTAATAGAATGTATTTTATTATCGAGTTTTACTGCAATGATGTTGATTATCTTCTAATTAAATTCGAACCAATAGAAGAAATTAATTTTGAAGAGTAGTTATATGTCTTCTAAGTTAATTTATGAGTTTTATGCATTAATTCTATTTTCTGTCCAACGATGATGTAGAATTGATGCAGAAGCAACTTATGTGTTCTAATTTTAATCGAGATAACTCAGGTGCAATGCTGGGGTATGTGAATGAAAAGGCTTGAGTCAAGCCAGTTTAGGATAGTTTTTTTTGTTCGTTTATTAATTTTTTTATTAAATTAGAACCAACGGGAAGATTTAATTAGAAAATAAAGTATAAGTGAATGTTTTAGTCATCATGACTAAAATTTTCGTTACGACAATTTATATATAGATTTATCCCGCATGGGGAGAAATTTGGCATAGTACTTATGCTAGTCAATCTAGCATAGCGGGAGAAGTTTTGTGATGACTCATATGTTTTTGTATCTCGCATAGCAAGAGGTTTGGGTAGCTCTTATGTTATCCTAGTATTAACCATGGCATAATAGAAATACACCATCATGGTTAATACTAACCAAAAGATAAGAAAAGATGCAAGCGTGACTTGTAAAAGTACAGCTAATGAAAGACCTCATTGAGTTTTTGAAGTGAAATAAGAAAAGTGTACTCCTAAACGGATCAAGAAATAACTTTGTTTACATGACATAATCATGTGAACGAAGTAAGTTATAAATGTCTCCTCGTTCAAAGGTTTTCTAAATAGTTCTCGAAACTATGGCAGTAAAGTTTATGCCATATTTTAAGGGGGAGAATATTAAGATCAATTAAGAAAAATACTCTTTATTAAGAGTGAGATAAAGATCAATTAAGAAAGATACTCTTCATTAAGAGTGAGATAAAGATTAATTAAGATGAATGCGACCCTTGGAGGAGTACAACGGTCACAACAATGATACCCCTAAGCAGAGAAATAGCTAAATTCCTGGACCTTTTAAAGTTCCAATAGGAAGATAGCGTAGTCAGCCTCAAAGATGTTAAGGTGGTGCTTAAAGCGCCATATGAGGTTTTAACATATTAAACCCAAAATAAGATTTTTGAAGATACACTATCTTTAGAAAAAGATGGGAAGATCTAGGGGAGCATGGTATGTAGAGATATGTAGAGACCTAAGACTTGAAGAGAAGAGAAACTATGTGCCCACTCTAGTGACTTAGGAGCAACAAGTTTCTCAATATCTGTTGATGTTGTATGACTAATACAACACCTGTTGTTAGCTCTTCGAAGAAGATGAATAATGTAAACAAGGATCTTGTAATACAGGAGCCTGTAGGATCAATTGCCTCTTGGCAATGAAGAGCAACAACAGACCCATATGAAAAAGTGCCAGTAGTTGAGGCCCAGAAGGTCTGAAAGAATTAGTAAACTAGTTTTTTCTGATGACTATAAAGTCTATGTTAGTGAAGAAATTCAAATGGAGGGTGATCCCATCTCATTTGAAGAAGCCATGAGAAGCGTTTACTCATCTAAATGGCCAGAAACTATAGAAGTTAAAATAAATTCGATGAATACCAACGATGTTTAGGACTTAGAAGAAATTCCTAATGAAGTCAAAATAGTAGGCTGTAAATGGGTCTACAAGACAAAATGTGACTCCAAAGAGAATGTAGAAAGATATAAAGCATGACTTGTAGCAAAAGGCTTGACGCAAAGAGAATGAATAGATTACGATGAGAGTTTTCTCTCCAGTCTCATGCAAGGATTCTTTTAGAATAATAATGGTGTTATTGGCACATTACGATTTAGAGTTACATCAGATGGATGTAAAGACGGCATTCCTCAACGAGGATTTATATGAAAACGTTTACATGGCACAATCCAAAGGTTTTGTCATAGAAGAAAAGGAACGTATGGGATGCCGCCTGTAGAAATCCATTTATGGGTTAAAACAAGACTCAACACAGTAGTATTTGAAGTTGATGAAACGATAAGAAAGTTTGGGTTTAAAGAAAATGAGAAGGACAATAGCGTTCATGCGAAGTTCAAGAATGGAAAATTCTTTTTTCACATCCTACTCACCAGTAGTAATGTTAATCTGTCATTGGAGAAGAAGAAGTCTTTGTCCTTAAGTTTTAATGTGAATGATCTTGTTGAAGCCACATTGATTCTAGGAATTGAAATTCACCGAGATAGATGAAAAGGAGTATTAGGACTATCGCGAAGGCATATTTAGAAAAGATTCTAAAGAAATAAAGTATGCATGCGAGTAAACCTACGCCTGCTCCTATAGTCAAGGATAATAGATTTAGGAACTTTCAGTGTTTCAGGAACCGATATGAGATCGATCAAATGAACATGGTTCCATATGCTTCAGCTGTTGGAAGCTTAATAAATATACAAGTAAGAACTTACCCTGACGTAGCTTACGTATCCGGGATATTTTGGTAGAAGTCCAGTCCAGATATAGATCACTGGAATGGAGTTAAGAATGTCTTGTCATTTTTGCAAAGTATCATAGGCCTCATGCTGAGTAAGAAAGAACAAGTACTCTCAAATAGTTGTGGGTACAAATGTTAAGTTTTGGCAAGATGTGTAGTGAAATCCACAGTAGTTGCTAACACTCGCAGTTGAAGTATTATTGTGAAAAAGCTCTAAAGAAACAGTTGTGGTGTCATTAGTGATGCATACCATAGTATAGCTTGACATGAGGCTTAAGGAACAGGCAAAAGGAGGTTAAGGGAATTAGTACCCAGATTTAACAATGGTAGTCAACAGCAATAATCATTTAAAGTAGTTAACTCCTAAGACAACAGGTCAAGTATGTTGCTAAACACATTGACATTGAGTTATATGTTGTAAAGGAGAAAATCCATAATCATTTTGAAAGCATTGAGCATATGAGTACAAAGCAAGGACTTACGGATCCACTTACCAAAGGCTAACCACCCAGTGCGTTCAGAGAACACACAGTCGATATGGGTTTACGGGAAAGCCTATGATTTCTAGATACTAAGGGCCTAGTTGAGAATCTGTTTCAAAACAAAGAGGTGCATTGTAGCTGTTTAATCTAGTGGCAACTGACCATGACGATGAGGCACGCTCTATGCACTGATCTGTGATGTAATGGAAAAAAGATGAAGTAAGTTGAGTTTAAGTCATAAGGTGAGATCAAGGGGAATAATGTTAGGATGATCTCCACCAGTTGGTCCAACGGCCAATTGGGCCCTTGATCTATACCCTGATCGGGGGAATCTCAGCCAGTTCTCCTGACTGATGGGCCTCCGTCGCGCAGCGCCATAAAAGAACGGTGGGGTTGGGGCACAAGACATAAGGATCACCGTAGCCGCCAGCCCCTCACCGATGTCCTATCCCTGACCGATCGAGAGAGGCGCTGTGAGCGACGAGAAGCTCCATCGCTTTCACCACTGCCACTGGACCGCGCCTCCACGTCCCTACTACCTCGTCGGTGGCACCATGGCCGCGACTGCGCTCGACATGAGGTAGATCAACAAGCTCTTTTTTGTCTAAGTCAAGTTCTACCCGCCAGATCTATGCGTAGAGGATACTTTTAGTTCTATCAGATTCTACTACGACCACACCATGCATATTGATCCATGCATCGGCGTGCCGGCCCACGGCGAATGTTCGCGCATGCCTCCACATGCACGCCGTCGTCGTGGCCATCGACTGTGCTGTGTGCCTGTGTTCACTGTGTGCGTCGTGAATGACAGAGTGGATTATATCGAGCGCTCTGGCCAGCAGCAGAAAGTTGGATTATCGTCTATCTGATGGGTACATGTCGACCGTCATCATGCATGTGAGCATATGTCGCTGTGCGTGCCTCTGCCAGTGGTTAGCTCATGTAGCCTAGCTGCAGGAGCAAGTGTATTCGGGAGAGCAAGTACCAAACGGGGGTGTTCGGCGATGGTAAAGAGACTGCTGTCTCCATCTTAGATAAGTCAGTCCACCATCATCAGCCATATTAATTATTCTATGTACCCTAGCTAGCACTTTACTAATAATGTTGATCAGAACAGAATCTGTGCACTTTTTTCTCACCGAAGACTTTAGGGAGCACGGTGTATTTCTTCCACTTCAGTGCGCAAAGTAAGTATTTCCATCATCTCGCTATCTACCTAGCTTGCAACAAGATTGTGTGCATTCTTGCAACCGGTACGGTGGTTGACCTTATGAAAGATCCGGTTACCCGGCTTTGATCGATAATAAGAGAGAGTTAGCATACAACAATGGTTACATGCGCGAGAGGCGCTCCCTACCGCAGCCTAGGCTGCAGAGGTTTTAGGATATTAGAAACTAATTACTCGCTACAAGTTTGGGCAACTATTGGGGGCATGGTGACCGCGAACGACGTCGTTCGTTGCATCATCGTGGTCCCTCGAAGTCGTCATGTTGGTCACGCTCGTAGCGCAGCGAGGGTGCCGTTGGTGCCTGGGCATCGGCCGCACCAGGGAACTATGACGACACGGCCAACGTTGGGCAGTTGGCAACCTGACCGAGCACGTACTCCGTCTCCCTAGCTTTTGGTGGTGGGTGTGTTGAGTTGTTTGGAGTGTTCTGAGATGGTGGTATGATGGGATGGTTGGCAGAGGAGAGTGGTGGGAAAACAATGCGGCAGTGGATGCTACCGGCCAGGAAGGTGAGCCGGGAGCGGAGCTTGGCTGAGATGGGTTGTCGTCGGCCGGAGCGACAGTGGCGGGAGATGTGGCCGAAGCCCTTGCACCTAAGGCAGCGAACAGGGTCCCTGCATTGTGCAACTTGGTGGTCGACGCCGAGGCACCGGAAGCAGCGCCCGGCGAGGCGCTTTTTAAAAAACTCCCGGCCATCCATGGTGTGCCCCCGAGCGGTGTCCTGCACAGCTCGCCTAGTCTTGCCGGAGCAATCCTCCTGTAGAGATCCGCCATTGCACCACCAGTACTTCTTCCTTGCTATTTGCCATCTCGGCGAAGGCGAAGGCTCCAGCTGAGCATTATCTCCCGAAGACTCTCGGAGCTCCCAACAACGGGTAGGCGGAGAGCTGACCAGCTGCTTGGAACCTTGAATCTTCTGCTCCGGCAGCCACGCAACGGAGTCTTTCATCAGCTTCAGCCTCCTCCACACCGTCTTGCGACGGCCAGCAACCGCGGCAGGGGGCGTCGGCACGCAAGTTGGCCTGACTATAATGGATTTCAGCCTGGCCGGCGGCGGAGCTCTAGAAGGCGCAGACGGGATGGTCCCCCGCCGGCTGCTGTCAACAGATTCGCCTAGCCCCGAAGGGTAGAGAGATGGCGCACCAGGGCTCAGCCATGGCTGCGGCTTCGACGAGGATGGTATGGCCGGCGCCCTCGAGCTGCTCGCCCCAGCCGCGTCAGGGGCATCTGCGCGTAGGGCCGCCCTGCACCAGGGATCCACCAGAACTTGGGGTGCAGGGGGCAAGGGCCGATGGAGCTTCAGAGGGAGGCGCATCGAGCCCGGTCACTAGGTCCGCCAGCAGCGCCTCATCCTCGTCCGCGTCGTCGTCGTCACCCCAATCCACCAGCTCCACTTCGTCACCTTTGTCAGATGGGGAGGAGGCGGAGGGCTGGGCCGGAGAGGCCGCCGACGCTGCAGGGTCGGCAGGGGCGCTGGAGGTGGCCGCAGCTGCGATGATGGCAGGGGCGCTGTGGGTGGCCGCCGCTGACAGGGTGGCAGGGGCGCTGGAGATGGCCGTTGGCGCCGGAACCTTCACATTGCGCGATAGATCGGGCTCCGGGGATTATGGATCTAGGGTCAGATGGGTTGGGCGAGGGCTGGGTGGCAGATTCTGCTTGGGCGGCGGGGGAGCGTCGTCGCCGTCGCCGTGGCCAGGGTAGGGGATGGGTCGGGAGCCATCGTTATTGCATTCAAATGAGAATCTTGAAATCCAAACTATCAAAAGACGTTGACCTTATGGATTATTTGAATTAATGAAATGTGCCTTACATTAATTTTCTCCAAAAACCTATCAATTTTCCGAGGAAACTTATTTGAAATCATGAATGTAACATGCGAGAGAAAACCTGTGATGAGAAAACCAAGACCTAAACAAGATTTTCGTACGGAGAGCCACATGCGGCAACTAGTTTTTTTTTTTTTTTACTTAGGTGCACCTTCATGAGACTGAAAGCCTAGCTATATAGGACGTTGATAACCATGTGTATGAAATTTAACATTGGTTTTACCTTGTGAATTATATCTATTTAATAATGGAATGTATATATTCTTGTGAATTGGACTCGTAATTATAGTTTATATAATACTCTTGTGCTTGTACTTTATATAATACTCTTGAGCGAACGCGGTTCGGAACGTTGGTTGCGGAGCGTTCGGCGGGATTATCTCGTTTTCCTTGCTCACGTTGGTCACGGGACGTTTGGCAACACGAACGCTGAATGGAATACGGGGAAAAAACATGAAAAACTGGTCGAATTTGAATCGTAAATTTGATTTTTTTTCGGATAAACATACTGTAGGGCGCGGTTCTAGACTGAACCACCCCTACAAACAGATATTATAGGGGCGGCTGGTACTACAGCCGCCCCCTACAAATCGATTTATAGGGGCGGCCTAGGAACCGCCTCTACAAATATATAGATTTATAGAGACGGTTTGGTAGGAGCGGCTGATCAAACCGCCCCTACAAATAGTCTTCAGCCGCCCCTACAAAATGTCTATGTAGCAGTGGTGTTTGTAGCAGTGGTGTTTGCTTGAACTGAGAAAAGAACCTGCCATATGATGCTCACAACATTCTGAAATAAAGGACGTGTATAGGTTCATTAATTCACCGAAGAACCTTAGTGCCTGTTTAGTTCCTAAAATTTTACAAAATTTTTCAAGATTCTCCGTCACATCGAATCTTTGGACGCATGCATGAAGTATTAAATATAAATAAAAAATAAAACTAATTACACAGTTTAGACGAAATTCATGAGACGAATCTTTTAAGCCTAATTAGACTATGATTGGACATTAATTGCCAAATAACAACGAAAGTGCTACAGTACCATTTCCCAAAAAATTTCGCTAACTAAGGTCTTAGAAAATATGCCACTGGACCATGTCAACATATGCAGCCTGTTCGCTTGTTGGTTTCAGCCAGCCCAAACCAGCCAGCCAACAATGTTTTTCTCTCACAGCAAACCAGCACCAGCCAGCCCAAACCAGTCCAGAAACCAACCAGCAAACATGCCGATGGTCCTTCAAAGTCCTGTACGCATGCGTGAAACAGTGTGTCGTCATCAGGGCACAGTCTACAGTACAAGCGAATTGTTGAGCAACTCCTCGCTGCATGCATGCTTTGCGTCTGATCCTAATAAGAGGGACGTGATCAATCTCTGTTTTTTGGTGTTGTATGGGACTTGAGGTTTTTTTATGTAGTCATACACGTACGGCAACTGTTTCAGCACCAAAGTAATCCAGTGATGCCTCACCGCGGATGGAATATCGTATATAGATTTTTGGAATATCGTATATAGATGTGCTATACTATACCTCACGTTGCAGCCCCATAGGGACGGTGATAAAAGAAGGTGGCTAGGGTTTGGACCACACAACTTTGGTGCAAAGGGTGATGTGATACAACTGAAATGGCTTATATGTTCAAATCGGCCGAAAGGGAAAGCTGAGGGTTTTGGAAAGGCAATATGTAATTTTGTGTTCTAATATATATAACCCTAGGAGTGGTACTAGTACATTGGGATTAGTGTCGATGTGCGAAACTATAAAAGAAGAAGCAATCTGTTCGACAGGCCGTAAACGATCATATACGATCATGGATTATAAGCTGGAACAGTATTTTTCTCTCACATCGAACCAGCCAAACCAGCCAGTAGTAAATAATCCACGATCCAGCCTAGCCAGCCGAACAGGCTAAGAAATTCACCTTCGTTTTAAGCGTACATCCGTACATCACTAAGGGGTCTTTAAATGCTCGCAGCCTATTAGTACTCTGAAACCTTAATTCCCCCATAATCATGGCCCACGTACGTACAAGAAGTAGAACCAGGCCAGCTCACTCATTCTTCACCATGGAACTGACAGTTTTGGACCACCCCAATTGGCAAATCTGTTTAAGCAGACTCTTACCTGTGATAAACCGTGGGCCTATTACCTTATTGTATCTGGTTATTAAGGGCCTCTTTGGCACGACTTATGTCGGCTTCGGCTTCATCTATTTTGTGTAAATCGAGACACTGTAGCGTGAAGCCGTTTTGTAAGCCGGAGTTAAAATGAACTAGAAGCCGAAAAAAGCCAGTTTTTCTGGCTTCACCAGTTTTGGCTTCACCGGTAAAGCCGTTTTGGATGAGCCGTGTCAAAGGGGGTTTAAATCTCGAAACATAGTGTCCGAGGTTGGCCCTTTGCCTTTCCTAAAGAAGCACTCTGCCTACTGCTGTTCAACAGTTCAGCTATGAATTCTCATGAGCATTTGGTTTTACTGATCTTTTACTCCATAGCTATTACCCTTTTTGAGACTAGTGAGATCTTTACCTGCTTTCCCTACCATACAGTACTATTTATTTATAGGCTTTCACTGTGTTCACATGGACGCTTATGGATTGAGATGATAAACTTTTGTCAATCTTGTGGGTGTCTTTGGTGCAAACTGAAGACACCAAGGGAATGAGCCAAAGGATATAGATCTCACTAACTCCTATATATGCTCCACATCTGACACTTCAGATCCAATGATTTATGCCGGACAGGCTCTTGCATGTAAGCAAGATCTTAACAAAACAAGAACGATTCAGGCACCCAATCATAAATCAACCCCACATTGGTGCAGGTGCCAATCTACTTATCCCGAGAGAAGATGTGACTATGCAAGAACCATTATATTTGTTTAAAATTTCACTATGTTTATATTATATATGAATTCTGAGAATTATATATCTTCTCTATATAAAAAGTACTGTATATGTATATATATTATTAATCCTTAGAAGCCTATGATATGTATCTTCCAGTGTTCTGCCTGACATTTGGCTGCTGGGAGAACAATATAAGAACTACTAAAGCAATAGGAAATATTGCTTCCAACCGTGGATCAATATGATAATAGTGTCAGTATTGATGATGTTAACAATTCCGGTTGATTCACAATTCTTAGAAAAACAGATTTGTAGCTCATAAAACTGATGTTTTGAGGGGAACACGTGGGTTCTAAAAATTCTAAGACAATTTAAGGGAACATTCAAATAACGCATGCACTCATAGATTATTCCAACTATAGAGTTTCTCCTCAAATCATGGCTTCCTTTTTAACAAACCTTGCCAAATCTAAACATAGTCATTATGTAGAATGCATTGTATTTCAATACAAATTTATAAGTCATAATGCACTCTATTTCAGGACGGGGGAGTATGTAGGAAGAATGTTAACGGCCTGTAAAACGTCTTCATAAATATTGCTAAAGAGCGGGAACCATTTTATCCTAGACCTTGTTTAGTTGGATGAAGTTTAGGATTTTGGCTACCGTAGCATTTTCGTTTTTATTTGGTAATTAGTATTCAATCATGGACTAATTAGGCTCAAAACGTTCGTCTCGCGATTTTCAACCAAACTGTGCAATTAGTTTTTTCGTCTACATTTAATGCTCCATGCACGTATCGCAAGATTCGATGTGATTGCTACTGTTGCACTTTTTGGAACTAAACAAGGCCCTAATTTGTGAGCCCACACAGAGAAAAGGTAAAATAGCACATCTTTATTTATATTAATTAAACAACAAGCTACCCACTATATATAGTAAGTGATGAAATTATATAATGGTAACTAACAAGGACCAAGAGGTTGCCCACCCAACTCCTTGCCCCTTTTATAATCTCAACTGCCAACTTCCCCAATATGTATATAATAACTTTACACAGGATTAAAAAAGGAAAGTGGAGCATGCATGTGCACACACGTATATATATATTTTCTTATCCAATCCATGGGTCCATACAATCACAAATATTTTTCTTGTGTACACTGTACAGACACAATGGCACCCCCACATATATATACTTTGTACTAGCTACGATCCACTTGGCACATCAAAAACACATGTGTGCTTGCTCTTAGACCAAAACTAGAAATAAGCTAGCTAACAGCTGCGTCAACAATTGCACTTGCACAATCATGCCGAATCACAGCAAAGTAAAATAGGAAATAAATACGGAATGAAGGAGTGGAATAGATAGAAGAAAAAAAGATGTAAATTTGAAAGGGTAGTAATCATAGCACTTAAATTTGATGCTCTGGTAACTATATATACTGTTACTAGCGAGCATGTCACACTATGCTTATGGCATACACTTATATTACCAGATAGAGGACGCTGCGCTGGTCCATGTATGTACCAGTACCATGTACCTCCTGTCGTCGCCATAATAATCAAATTCTCTGGTTTTGCTACCGCCCGGTGTACTAGTAGTTCACTATAGTTTGTATTATTATTACCACACTGCTGGAGTGCTGGAGTGCTGGGCCTCGATCTGGCCATGGCGGCCTAGCTAGGCGTGCAATTGGGCAATGCAATCTACGGGTCATGGTAGCTCCAGAGGCTCTCCCCGGCCTCGGACGGGTCGGGCGACTCGTCGGAGGTGTCGGGGCTGAGCCTCGGCGGGCTCATCATCATCCCCGCCGCCATGTTCCGCAGCAGCTGCGGCATCTCGAAGATGGCCTCTTCGTCCATGAACTCGTCACCGCCGATCTCCTGCTGCTGAGGCGTCGTGTATAAGCTTGCCGCGTCAGCAGTTGTCGCGCCGCCGCTCATCACGCCATGCTGCTGCTGATGCCGCCGGTGGTCCTGTGCAGCGGCGGCAGGAGGAGGATCGGCGGCGGTACCCTGCGACGACTGCGAGTACTCGAGCTGCGCGGCGGCCGCGGCAGCCGCAGCCGCAGCCGCAGCAGCGGCGCGTATGTCCGCGGGGGACGCGGACGCTGGGGCCGCGCGGGAGGCGATCGCGCCGGGGAAGTTGAGCACGGCGTCGGCGCCGCGCAGCGCGCGCGCCGCCACGTCGTAGGCGGCCGCGGCTATCTCGGCCGTCGGGTACGTGCCGAGCCATATCCGCCGCGCCTTGCGGGGCTCCCGGATCTCCGACACCCACTTGCCGCTCCGGCACCGGATGCCGCGGTAGAATGCGTGCTTCCCGGACGACCGCGGCGACGGCTCCCCCGAGCTGGTCGCGGTCGCCATCGGCGCCGGCGCCGTGGCAGCTGATGATGCCCCCGCCGACGACGTCCCGTCGCCCTGATGCGGCAGCAGCACCGGAGAAGAAGAACGAGGCGAGGCTGGAGCCGAACCCGAGGACGCCACCTGGTGGCTGTGGTGGCTTGCTGCCGCCGGCCCGGCCGGTTGCACTTGCACCGCCGGCGGGGGAGGAGAATGGGGTCGTGGCGGCGGTGGCGGCGGCTGCTGCTCAGCCATGAACCGTTAGGGCACGCCCATCTGTTTGGGCACCTGCTACTGACATGTGCCAAATTCAGCTGCTCGCACCTGTTTGCTTGAACTTATCGGCTATAATTTTTCTCTCACGACAAAACACGACTTATGTATCAAGCGAACACTATATCCCTCCTCACCAGCAGCTGTCAACTATTCGAGTGTTGTGCGTCTCGATTTGTGTGTGCGTGCGTTTGCAGCTCGTGCAGCCAGCAAGAGGAAGGAAGCTATCGGTAGGTGTCATGAGATGGACGAGGGGGTGCGGGGGTATATAAGGGTTGGTAAAGAAGCGGGAAGGAAGCGTGCGGGCCGCCATGGTGAAATGAAAAGATCTCTCTCCGCAGGGAGCTAGCAAGCAAGCACAGCGAGAGAGACCCGCCGCAGTTGCAGAGAGGTGGAGGTGCGGGACGATGCGGAGGAGCTGAGGCGGCAGACGCGTAATTCGAGCGGGGGATGCATGTGTGTATGGCTTGCGCTGAGCTGGTGCCTGAGAAGCAAAGAGCACGAGACAGACGCCCACAGCCGGATAAAACCGCTAGCTTAGCTTATAGGAGTAGTAGCTTCGCTTAGCTCTGCCTCTGCTCTCCGCCTCTCCGATCCCCCCCTGCTGCTTCGTCTTATCTTCCCCGGGGAGACAGCGAGATGCCGCGGTCGCTGTCAGCCTGCTTTCTAATGGCCTCTCTCTCCCTTGGCGGGGTTGGTTTGAGGACTGTCATTAGCTAGCCCGCGCGGACAGGTGATTGGTGCTAATTCATTCCCCCTTTGTGTCGACGGGGGGCTTGTGTGGGTGACGCGAGATACGCGGGCCGGACGTGGGGCCTGACGGGTGCCGGACTGCAAGGCTCCCGATGGCCTGCCAGGCGGGGCCTGCTTCCTTTTCTCCGCCGTGGCCATCTGTCCGCTTGCTTCCCCGCACGCAGGACGCAGCTATGGTTGGACGAGGAAGCTCCTCTAGCCTTGCATGCTAATGCTAATGCGTTTCGGGATAGCGGCGTCCTGTTCATTTCAGACACGGGGTTTGACAAAAATCAGCAGCTGCTGTTTCTCTGTTGGACTTGGATCGGAACAGCACACATGCATGAACCTGGTTTGGTGCTCAACTTCTCAACGGGGGAAAACATAGTATAAGAATACGCATAAAGCAATTAGTACGCCTTGAACTCAATCGAACATTATTCTAATGTTACAAAGGTTTATTTGGCAAGTTTTTTTTTGAAGAAAAAGCAAGTTTTTTTTTTACAACCGGTCTCGTCCAAAAAAGCTAGAGAAGTCACGTTTAGGTGACTCCTTTCATAGTAAAAACCGACTTCTCTCATCCAGAATTTCTCTTACATAGTCATTTCTCAAGTTAGCGTTTATTAGTAGGGTTTACCCCCAACAAGACAGACAAACTATAACTGAAGCCTCTAAAAAAAACACCCTACCAAACAAAGGAAAGTACCCTGTTACGAAGAAGTATATATATGTTGTTTTGTTTTGTGTAATTTTTTCTCTCCAAATGATAATACAAATATAGACATTTACAAACACACACTCATCACCATTATGTGCACACACACACTTTACTCCCATTTGTATCTCTAAAAGACTAAACCGACAAATCTTGAAATTGACAAACTCACCATGTGCTTTATATTCTGGATAGCATTTACAAGGTGGTTAGAAATACGACTGCCTCTAAAAAATATGTTTTAGAAGAGGCTAGTGCTTCTATCCGCTTCTAGAAATATATCAGAGCCTACAACTTACGGTACACAGGCTGCTCCTAACAACGATCGAAGAGGCTACAAACATTAGTACAAAAAGCAAAGAAGAAGCCAGGAGTCTTGTTATTGTTGCCCGGCATCGCGGATTAAGTAGGCGGTTTCTACTGGCTGCTTGGACAAATGTTCAAAAGTTCTTCAATTACATTCCTTGGCTCTACTCTATCTCCATGTACTGCATATATGGATCCACATTGATCTACTCCTACTTGCAAATTTTGTGTCGTAATAATTATGTCATAAGTTAAATTTCTATAACCTTACGACACGTACATACACTAGCCACCTATTTAAAGTGAGCCAATGTCCAAACGATTTCTCATACGTGATTAATCCTTTGTTGCACTTTGCATTTTATTATAGTCTAAGAGTTTATTTGATTTAATTGAACGAGGTCAGGTCAAGTCCAATGAAACCCAACAAAGATATAGCTAGCTCGTTATAATTGTGTTAGATATATCCAAATAGCCACACAATTGTATGTCCCATTGCAACGTATGAGTATGTTTGCTGCCTTGAAATGATAATCATATTTCGCGCCAAGAATTAGATAAATCATATACAGGGTCAAAATCTATTTTACTTCACTGATCTCCAATCAAAATACGTCGAAGCTAGGGAAAGGGAGTGGTATCTTTGACTTTTGTTTTACTTCATTCAGTATATTCTTGCGCCGACTTGCTGACGGTATGTATGGTGCATATATACACAAGCGAATACGCTTGCGCCGCGCGTCCAGTTTCCATCCCCTGCCGACCCGAGTACCACGTACTGTACGACGTAATCTTCGATAGTTGGATGATGGAGACTTCGGACTCGTAGTATGCATGCGGTGGGAATCAATTACTTCCTTTGGTACGAAGAAAGCGTACTACTCCTTCCGTCAAAAAAAAAAAAACGCAATTCTACCTTTTAACCTGCACACGCGGCCGCCCCTCGCCCACTCGCCCGCAGGCAAGTGGCCGGTCGTCAGCCCGGCCGCGCGCGAGGTGCGGCGCAGCGCGTTCAGGTCGGTGCAGTTTGTGACGACCCGCGGCTCCTGCCCCATGCCTCCCCTCGGCAACCTTTTTTTTTTTTTTTGGTTCCGAGGCTCCAATTGGCTCGTGGACCGGAAGCGGCGACGACTGCGGCGGGTGTCACACGACCCAGCGTTCACCGGCCCGGCGGCCCTTTTTCCTTGTCAGTTCTCTCAAGACAAAATCTCCGATCCACCGCGGTCCGCGGAATCCACGCTAAACCTACTCCGTACGTACGTAGCGTGCGTACCAGCGTTGCACTAGCGGATCATGTCCGGACGCTCTCGCTTTGACCCACGTGAGCATACGGCGAGGTTCGAATCGATTGAAGATTCATTACCACGTCAGCAGAGACAGGAAAAGCGCGGATTATGGCCTTGATTGCCATATGAAAGCTACTTAATTATGTCCCGAAGAAGCATCGATCTACTCAGCCTGTTCGCTGGTTGGTTTCCAGGCTGATAAGTCCAATTGGTGCTGATTTATTATAAGAGAAAAACACTATTAGCTGACTGATAAGTCGTGGTTGAAACCAAACAAGCGAACAGGCTGACTAACTACCAAATAAGTACTCCTACATAAGAGTAGTACTGTACCAATTAAGATTCTAGCTACCTATGTGTCGGTGCGGGACCCACGGGATACCCCACAAGGAAGGGAGAAGATCTAGTCTAACTAGGATTCTTCCCCTATAATTTTAGTAGTAGTATTATTTTGTAATCCTACTAGAAACTCTCATTGTAAACCGACTATGATTCTGACCTCCTGACTATATAAATGAGGGTAGGGATCGTAAGGACGGAGACTTTTTAGAACACAACACTTGACAATCAATCCAACGCAAAGGTTAACATCGACTGGACGTAGGGCTGTTACTCGATCACGGTCGAGGGCCTGAACCAGAATAAATCGACTGTCTCCTGCGTTTACCGTCGAGTTCTGCATACGCCAAAGCCCGAACAAACTGCCCCGGGTACCCCCGTGGCAGGCTATCGGTGGTCAAACATCGACAGCTGGCGCGCCAGGTAGGGGATTTCAGCGACTTTGCATTCGAGAGCTCGACGGACCTCGTCAACATGATCTTCTCGAAGGGATCAACCTTCATCTTCGGTTCGTGGATCTGTGAGGCAGGCGACGATGGCAAGCTCCGAGGCCGTCTCCTCGAAGGTTCAGATCATCATCAGAACTTTCCCACTTCGGCGACAACGATAGATCAACTTGCCGGAAGATTCGCGTAGCTCGTGATGTCCAATCCAACTTAGATTTCATGACTTCACGCATCCGATTCAAACTCAGGTTCCGCTTTCGAGATGGAGTCTTATCCGAGTTCTTTCGGAAAACCGAGTTCTTTTCCGACAAGACTCCGGAACACGACACCAACCTATCAAGAATACTACTCGGAGTTCACTCAAAGTACTAAAAAGAAGTCGGGTCCTCTTCCGTTCGGACTCCACAACATGACAACATCTTATCAGACACGGCTCGAAGGATCCACCAATCCGGTGCTTAGAATGCCACTGAAAGGAGCCTAGGAAGGTCTTGCCTTAACTATAACATCTCAAGAATGCATCGTCCACTGGCCAAGTTCTGTTCCTGAGGATAGCGGCACCCAACTAGTCGACAATGCGACAACAACAGCTCTACCCTACCAAGAAGGAGACTCGATCTGTGACCTTGAAACCTCTACTGAAGTTATCAACAACTCGGACAGTACGAAAATCAACGCCGATGACAGAACAACTCACGCCCGAGAAGTATTCATGATTCACCGTCCTTGATCACCATTGCTCCCCCCTGAAGCGCCCGACGTCAGGTCTTCAGATGAATTCAAATCCAACATATCACCATTTATCCATGGGCACGATGGTGAGACTGAGAGTTAGAGGCAAGCCAGAGAGAGAAAGAACAAATTGAAACAAGGACGTCAACGCCGTGCTAAGCAGCGAAAGGAAACTTGGATCAAATATGAGTCAGACCTAGCCGAGTATAATAGAAGAAAATCAGAGTGAGAGGTCGAAGAAGGACGAGCAGCGAATACACCCTACGATAAGATCCAAGAAGCACTAGAAGAACTCAGGGCGACTTCACATCCTAATGAAAAACAAGAATAGCTCCAGGACTTCCTCCGATCAACAGTCCTAAGGACGCACGACGGAAGGGCCCGCTCAAGACTACCTGACAAGTCAATATCTCATGAGCAGGAAGATCAAAATCAAAGGAAGTCCACTTTCGAGAGACTTAGACCAAGTAGAAGTTACAACAGAGAAAGTATAAGAAATCATAGTCAAAACGACCGAGTCAAACAACCAAGAAAGGCCAGAAGCAAAGCACCCACTCAAACAACCACGCAAAACTACTCTCACCAAGATAACAGTTGGCAAGAAGGGGACGCGGAATCAGAATACACAGAAACCAGAACGCACAATAGATTCCCCTATTTTGCAAATAGGCTTGCTTCAATATGACTACCTCACAAGTTCAAGCCGTCCAACCACTCCAAGTATGATGGCAAGACCGAACCAAGATAGTGGCTCAGAATTTACTCGCAATCGATTGAATTGGCCGGAGGAGACGATGACATCAAGACCTTGTTCTTTCCCATAGCCCTCGAAACCATGCCTCTTCAATGGTTTGATAAATTGAATCCAAGATCAATCAGAAATTGAGAGGACTTGCAAAGGGCTTTCTATGAAAATTTCACGGGTATCATTACACACCCAATCACCCAGCAGAGTTAAAAGGACTCAAGCAGAAAGGAGATGAAAGTCTCAGAAATTACTATCGATGATTTGGTGAACTACGAGCTCAAGTACATAACATCACCCAACGAGAAGTAATCGAAGCTTTCTCTCATGGAATCATGACTAGGTGGCAATTTCAAGACTTCTGCAAAGAAAACCCAAGAAACAATGAAGAATTTAGATGAATAGTGAAAAACATGATTACTGCAGAGGAAAAGGCACGAGAAAGATTCTTGGATAGAAACAACCGAGACAACCCGGACAGGCAAAATCTTTGAAACAACAGACATTAGGAAAGAAAACATGGACCAGACAACACCGTAGCCATGACTAACAAATCAAGGAAGTTTTCCAAGCCTAGAAGGTATGACGACATTGAAAACATGCGTTGCCCCTTGCACCCAAAGGAAATCACACCATCGGTGATTGCTACACCTTCAAAGATCGATACACGAGGAAAGATAGTAAGGAGAATACCAAAGAAGGCAATTAGAAAAAAGAAGAAGACAACCAGGAAGACAAGGGGTTCCAAAAATCTAGGGGGACAGTAGCAGTAATCTTTGCCGGAGTTCTAAATTCCAGAAGCAAACATCAAGAAAAGCTAGCATTACGAACCATCGTGGCAGCAGAACCTGCTACACCAAGATATCTCAATTGGTCACAGTATCCAATCCAATTTTCAAGAGAAGACCAATGGACTAGCGTAGGAAACGTAGGTCATTACCCACTGGTTCTAGACCCAACTATTGTCGGTATGACTGTTACGAAAGTACTAATCGATGGAGGAGCTAGACTCAATATCATTTTTTAGAAACTCTAAGGAAGATGGGACTACAACTCGCCGGAATGATTACACCAACAAACACGCCTTTTATGGCATAGTACCCGGCAAGGCAGCAATGCCACTTGGATAAATCACTCTACCTGGCAACCAAGCTAGTGATACCGACATGCTAGGGGTCCCAAGAGAGTTGGCTGAGCACAGAATTGATATCAATGAAGGCTCTAAGCCTGTAAAGCAACGACTACGACGATTCTCACTCGACAAGAAGGCAACAATTAAAAAAGAAATTACAAAACTAATGGCAACCAAATTCATCAGAGAAATCCTCCATCTAGATTGGCTAGCAAACCTAGTTCTGGTACAGAAAAAGAATACGGACAAGTGGCGCATGTGTGTCGACTACACAGATCTCAACAAACACTGCCCGAAAGATCCATTCAGGCTACCACGCATTGATCAGATAGTTGATTCAACAATAGGATCTGCCCTATTATCCTTCCTTGATTTCTATTCAGGATATCACCAGATTGCATTAAAGGAACAAGACCAGAGCAAGACATCTTTCATCACTCCATTCGGTGCCTACTACTACAAAACCATGTTATTTGGACTCAAGAATGCTGGTGCAACTTACCAAAGAGCTATCCAAACATGCCTTGGTGATCAGATCGGCGAAAACGTAGAAGCATACATGGATGACGTAGTAGTAAAGACAAAGAACCCGGATGCACTAATTGAAGACTTAAAGCAAACATTCAAAAACCTGAAAAGATGGAGGTGGAAATTGAACCAAAACAAATGTGTATTCAGAGTTCCTTCAGGACAACTACTCGGATTCTTGGTCAGTCATCGCGGAATCGAAGCAAGCGCCAAGCAAATTCGAGCCATAACAGAGATGGGCCTTCCTCGAAGTGTCAAAGATGTGTAGAAGCTAACAGGCTGCATGGTGGCCCTAAATCGTTTCATATCAAGACTCGATGAAAAAGGATTACCTTTCTTTAAACTACTAAAGAAGACAAACAAATTTGAGTGGATAGAAGAAGCCAACGAAGCTTTCAAGAAGCTCAAAGCATACCTAACTTCCTCACCCGTTCTCACACCCCCGAAGAAATATGAAGACATGATGTTGTACATTGCGGCAACTTCCACTGTGATCAGCACAGCGACTGTCGTAGAAAGAGAAGAAGAAGGGCGTGTATATAAAGTACAATGCCTCATATATTACATCAGCGAAGTACTGTCAGAATCAAAAGTCTAGTACCCGCATGTACAAAAACTACTCCACACCCTACTAATCACTTCACGCAAGCTTCGCCACTATTTTGAAGGCCACAAGATTACCGTGGTGACAGATTTCCCACTCAGAGACATCCTGCACAACAGAGACGCAACAAGACGCATATCTAAGTGGGCAGTTAAACTTGGTGCTCTCAATATTAATTTCACCCCACGGAAGGCAATTAAATCTCAATCCCTGGCTGATTTTGTTGCCGAATGGATAGAAATTCAACAACCTATGTTAAGTACCATCCTTGATCATTGGAAGATGTACTTTGATGGATCACTCAAGCTAGGCGGAGCCGGTGCAGGCGTCCTCCTAATTTCTCTAGACGGAAAACAACTCAAGTACGTCCTTCAGATATTATGGCAAGCTACAAACAATGAAGCAGAATACGAAGCCCTCATCCATGGGCTACGAGTGGCAATTACCCTCAGAATTACTCGTTTACGGCGATTCAGTAGTGGTAATCAATCAAGTCAACAAAGATTGAGACTGCACCAAAGAAAACATGGGCGCTTACTGTGCTGAAATACGAAAGCTCGAAAAACATTTTCAAGGATTAGAAATTCTACACGTCCTACGTGATTCTAATATTGCGGCAGACGTCCTCGCCAAGCTTAGATCAGACAGGGCAAAGGTCCCACCCGGTGTATTCATAGAGGAGTTATCAGCTCCCTCTATCAAACAACCCGATGAGATAACCCTTGAAATCTCAGCCAAAGGCACCTAGATTTTGGTAATCACCACTTCATGGACCCAGGTTTTGATTGATTACATTAAAGAGAATAAGTTGCCAGTGGAAAAGGAGAAAGCTACCCGAGTTGTTCGTAGAAGCAAGAATTACGTCCTAGTAGGAGACAAGCTCTACAAAAGAGCCACATCATTAGGAGTACTCCTAAAATGCATCTCATTTGAAGAGGGCAAAGAGATCCTAGACAAAATACACTCAGGTTGCTATGGAAATCACGTCGCTTCAAGAACACTAGTCGGTAAAGCATTCTGCACCGGTTACTACTGGCCAACCGCTTTGAAAGACGCAGAAGAACTCATCAGAAGATGCAAAGGTTGTCAAATGTTCGCAAGACAAGCTCATGTGCCAGCTCACAACATCATCTACATCCCACCCACTTGGCCTTTCTCCTGCTAGGGGCTGGATCAAGTAGGACCTCTCAAGAAAGCAAAAGGCGGTGTCGAGTACATCTTCGTAGCAATTGACAAGTTCACAAAGTGGATTGAATACAAACCACTCGCAAAATACAGTGCAACCAAAGTAGTCGAGTTCATCCAAGACATTATGCACCGCTTTGGCATGCCCAATTGAATCATCATAGATTTGGGTTCTCCCTTCACAGCCGCTGAATTCCAAAGTTGGGCATAGGACTGTGGGTTCAGAATAGATTACGCATCAATCGCACATCCAAAGGCCAACGGACAGGTAGAAAGGGCTAATGGACTCATACTAGCCGAATTAAAACCAAGATTGTATGAAGAACTAGTGGACTATGGATCAAAATGGATTGAAGAATTACCCAAGGTCATATGGGGGCTACGGACTCAAATAAGCAGAGCCACCAGATACTCACCTTTCTTCTTGGTTTACGGATCAGAAGCCGTACTACCTATCGACTTGATCTGGATGTCACCAAGGATAGAACAATATGACAAAGGAGAAGCATAACACACCCGAAGGTTAGAACTCGATAGTATAGAAGAAGTCAGAGTAAATGCTACCCTTCAATCAGCAAGATACCTCCAAAGATTAAGACGCCACTACAACAGGAATACCCAGTCTCGATCATTACAAGTCGGAGACCTAGTAATAAGAAGAATAAAAAAACTGACGGACGTCATAAACTACTCAGTCCATGGGAAGGTCCTCTTATCGTCACAAGTCACCGGACCGGGCACATACAAGTTGATAACTGAAGACGGAAAAGAAGTCAACAATACATGGCACATCAGCCAACTATGAAGATTCTACGCATGAAAACAACTCAAGGGAAAATATATATACAAGCCATAAGAGATCAATGTTCATGATCAATAAAGATAGCGCTCATCAACAACATATGTACTATTATGACCTATCAATATTCATGATCAATAAAGATGGTTCTTTCTCGACAAACATATGTCTTATTATGGCTTTCCCCGAGTTGTTTCCAATGAGCACTAAAAGCAAAATGGTTGAAAAGACGCCTGAGCATACCGGACGAGAGCAAAAGAGCTGAAAACATGCTTGAGCCCGCCGATGAGGGTAGCTAATAAGCTAACACCCGAACCAAAAAGCAAAATGGCTGAAAAGACGCCTGAGCATATCGGCCGAGAGCAAAAGAGCTGAAAAGATGCTTGAGCCCACCGATGAGGGTAGCTAACAAGCTAACACCTGAACCAAAAAGCAAAATGGCTGAAAAGACGCTTGAGCATACCGGTTGAGAGCAAAAGAGCTAAAAAGATGCTTGAGCCCACTGATGAGGGTAGCTAACAAGCTAACACCCGAACCAAAAAGCAAAATGGTTGAAAAGACGCCTGAGCATACCGACCGAGAGCAAAAGAGCTAAAACATGCTTGAGCCCACCGATAAGGGTAGCTAACAAGCTAACACCCAAACCTAAAAGCAAAATGGCTAAAAAGACGCCTGACCATACCGGCCGAGAGCAAAAGAGCTGAAAAGATGCTTGAGCCCACCGATGAGGGTAGCTAATAAGCTAACACCTGAACCAAAAAGCAAAACAACTAAAACTAAGCCTGAGCATAAATTAGAGCAATTCCAAGACAAAGACCCTCCAGCTCCTTGTTCCAAATAACAAGAGGCTCAAGGGTGACACTTAGAAGATCCCAAGAAGCACTACACAGTTTTGCTCAAGAAAGCACTCAGACGACGCTTGTTCTTGCTCGACAAGACTTGAAGGAACAAGAGGAGGCTTCCAGAACTCAACCATGAAGTGCTCAGGGGCTTGTCGATCCTAGGATGTTTTTGCAACCAGAGATAGGACCAGATGCTGACCACACTCTAAGTTAAGCCGAAAAGAAGAAGCTAGAGATGTCCTAAGTCTTTTCAATACTAACAAGAACACAAAGTTTGTCAAGACAATGATCTATACCGAGTTATTTACAAGTCATAGACGAAAGCTAGACAAGTACTCGACAAATCAAGGAAGCCTGTCAAGACATCAATCTACATATACCGAGTTGTTTACAAGGCACAAACGAAAGCTAGAAAAGCACTCGACAGATCAAGAAAGTTTGTTAAGACAATGATCTACCTAAGCCGGGTTGTTTATGAGACAAAGAAATATAGACAAAGAAGACATCAACAAAAAATAAAAAATTTCCATTCAGTCTTCAAGTATAGTGTTTTATTATAGAAGCTGGAATACAAAGGTCGACTACATCAAGCATTGTCATCAGGAGAAGAAACATCAATGTTAAGATTATCTACAATCTTCCTAGTTAAATCATCGACCTTGAGCTCCAACTTCTCAACAGCATCCATATACTCTTGGCTCTCGGCTTCATCAACAACCTTGGACAAAGGAAAGTCTGGAGAAAGAACCCGGACCTAGGCGAGAACATTCCTAGTACAAAGATGGGCACACCGCTTCACGAACTCCTGGAAACGGGTCGACACTTGGGGAATGAATTGAGCCCAAGAATGACCATTGTCTGCTGAAGTCCGAAGAAGGTTGGCTACTGACCGAAAAGACTTCCACAAAGCTTTCCAGTTTTCAATAGCCATTGCCAACTTGCCAGTCAAGTCCTCGATGGTCTTTTGGGCCTACACAAGATCTCTGTCAGCTCCACGCCTAATCAATTTAGCAAGCATGAGTTCTTCTTTAGCTTGAGTAATTACCTCCTCAGCCTTATTGTGGCTAGTTTGAACGAGTGTCTTCATCTCCTCGATACCCTCTGAGAGCTTCTGCTTTTAACCTCGGAGAGCTAGACCAAGCAAGAAAAGACAAGTCAGTAGAAAAGCGAATTTGAATACAAAGGGAAGCGAAAAAGAACTCGCGATACCATGGCACTCCTTCTTCATGGCCTCCACATTTTCCAAGGCCTCCTGGGCAGCTGCATCCCTATGCTTTTCTACCTCAACTACCCAGGCATGGAGAGCCTTCTCCTTATTCTAATGTGTCTGACGCTCAGACTCCAACTCGGCCCGACAAAGGTCAAGCTCAGTCTTCAGAGTACTCACCTCAGAAGACAACTTTTTCTCGTTCTCAGACGAGAAAAAAAGCTGGTATGATCATGAGAAAAAGACTGAGCAAAAAGAGAGAGAAAAACAAGACATAAGGACAGAAGAAAAATGAACATCCAAAGAAAGAATTGTAGAAAAACTTACCTAGAGCCTTTCCCCAAAAGAAGTCGCAAGGGTCGATAAGCTTCCCTAGGCGGCGGTTAGCTCCGACAATCGATGAGTGGCATCAAACTACTGCACCACATCATCAGCCAAAGGTAGACCACTGGAAGCAAGAAGAGGAGAGGGGGAAGATGGCCGAGGCGAAGAAGGCACGACCAGGGCAATCTCCTGGGAAGCAACGGCCGATCCCTCAGATGAACCCGCCACCATGGTCACGGTCACCTCAGGAGTCGGCAATTCAACAGCAGCGGACTCTGTACCCCTCACAACCACCTCGACGACCATGTGTTCTGAGTCCTGAGACTCAGTACGCAAGGGCACACTAGAGGTTTGATAAGAAGTCGACTAGAGGCTCAGGGAAGACGAAGGCCTGAAAGTTGACAAGGAAACTCGTCAATAAGAATAAGAAAAAAAGAGAATAGAAGCAAAGAAATAAAACCAAAATTCACTCACTCAGCTATCTTCTTCTTGATAAAGCCAAAAGAAGACCTCATAGGGGGAACCACAGCAGCAAAAACATTACCGCCACCCTGTGATAGGAGCGGTGTGGCCGGTACTAGAGCACCAGAAGAACTCGACCCCGATGACCGCTTACTACAAGAGAACAAGACCAAAGTCAAAACAAAAAGAGGGGTTCAACAACAGGAAAACAAGAAAAGAACTCACCAACGAGTAACGAGGGGAGCATCATCATCCTCTTCCTACTCACTCTCGACCAAGGCCACCATAGCGCTAGCTGAAAAAGGATAAAAGTACTCAGTCAAAGATAAAAATAAACAGCAAAGGGATAGAGCGTATTAATATGCTCACCTAAGTGTATGCTAGCTACAACTAGAGTACCTGGATGAGTACTCGACTAGCGAGACTTCTTGGCAGTAGATGGAGCAGAAGAAGAACTATCTACTCGCCCCCTCTTTCCAAAAGTACGAGGAGCTCAAGGAACTGGACGAGGAACATACTCTTCATATACGTCAGAAAATGTGGAAGAAACACCAGGAAGCATCATGGTAGTTTGAGACTTACTGGTCAAGGACGCCCTAGCAAGACTACCCCCAGCCTCCATAGTTGCAGGGAGATCATCAAGGGGAATTGGATCAGCGAAATTACGCCCCAATTCCTATAAAAAGAGTAAAACAACAAGATAAGGAAGATTAAGCAAAAGTGGATACAACAAAAGAGAATCAAAAGTACCAGCATAAAGAAAAGAACAACTCACAGCAGGGGACGGGTTGTTAGCGCTGTACTCAAGGACAGCAAGCGGAATGACTAAAAGGACCTAGGATGCCGCCTAGAGGGGGGTGAATAGGCGTTTCTGAAAATTAACACCTTTAAATGCGGAAACAATTAGGAAAGGGAGTTTCCAAATTGGAAACTCCAAATTAGAGTAATACCACCCCTCACAAGTTAGCCACATAGTGTACAAGGTATAAAGAATATATCTAGAAGCTACAACCCTGCAACACAAAGTTAGAACTGCAAATAAATATTTTCAGCACAGGGCTCTAATACCGGACGTGTCCGGTATGCACGGTTTCTGCAGAACAGCCCCAAACTTGCTCCTTTCAATTTCTATATTCAAACCAAACTATAGGTACCTACTAGAGATATTAGTAAACACAGAGAACCTGCACAAGAGCTAGAGCAACACAAATATCGAATGAAATGCAAATTGAGACATGATATTTGTTTTACCAAAGTTTGGACTCGTACGAGTCCTACTCTCCATTGAGGGGGCTATGGGCGACCCAGCAAAGGTCAGCCCTAGAGGGTACCATGAAGGTCACTCTAGCCAGAGTCTTTTCCAACTCCTTTTCCTCCTTCCACTAGATGATTCTGAGGCGGTAGAATCGACTTTTACAAACTTTCCAAGGCACACCACAAGCTCTCGGGTTCTCTCCAGTGATGCCTAACCATCTAGGACCAAAGAGTCCAAGAGTAACAAATGCGGATCATGGGATTGACAATATGCATAAGTGCTCAGGTGGTGGCTTGCTCTCTTTTTCAAATTCTCTCTTAACCCACAAATGGATTTTGTAATTTGTATCACACACTCACTAAGAGAGGGTTTAGGAGAGTTGGCAAGGCTCAAAGACATGTGTGTATGTCAGCAGAATCAGCAGCCTCCAAAGGTGGAGGCTTGGGGGTATTTATAGCCCCCATAGAAAAACTAGCCGTTTTATAGCCGTTGCAATACCGGACACGTCCGGTATAACTCACACTGCGCCAACGGTAACTAAGTTATAGTGAAGTTGTGAGGCATCGGAACTCCTGATGAATGTCGGAACTCTTGACCGTTGGAACTCCTGACCCTCAGCAAATTTGAAAAACATGTAACTGAGTTGAAGTTTGTGAGGTGTCGGAACTCCCGACCGTCGGAACTCCTGACTCACATCGGAACTTCTGACCCTTAAGGATTTTGAAAACTAGCCGTTGGCCTCTGGTCATGCATACCGGACATGTCCGGTATGACCAGGACAGTGAACCCTCCAAGTTAGTTAAAGTGCGAGACGTCGAAACTCCCGACCCATGCCGGGACTCCTGACCATCGGAACTCCCGATGAACCAACCCGAGAACAATAATTTTACAGCTGCTGGACAAATACCGGACACATCTAGTATGAATACCGGACACGTCCGGTATTGCCAGACCAGCAAGAAATCAGTTAGCTCTTTTGTGGCTCAAATACTCAAAACTCACATGGGTTGGCTTGAGCACTTATGAAACATTATCTATCAACATGATGCATCCCTCTTAATAGTACAGCATACCTATTAAACTCAAGATCAAAGGAAAAAATGAATTTATACCACTTGAGTTGATCTCTTTTGAATTGATGCCATCCCTTCTAATCTTTATCAAGTAAGGGTGCTAACATGTTGATGTTGATCTTTTCACTTGAGCATAGCCATCTTGAGCATGTGACTTGATTCCATTCATCAAATTTGAATAATCCCAAATGTATCAAGTCACTTCCATCAAACACTCCAATAGTGATTTGATCCTTCACATCAATATGACAATCTTAGCTTGATTAGTACCTCAACTAAATGCAAGTACTTTCTTCTTCACCCTAGCTAGGTTCTTCGGCCACCAAGCCATCGCTTTCCCTTCACCCTTGCTTAGTACCTCGAAGCCTTTCCTTGCTATCTTCACCATCTCAAGCCATCAAGTCACATCTTATGTTGAATCATCCATTCATGTATTGTTATCTTTTTCATTTTAATTTAGCAAGCTTTAAATATGAGACCAATCCATATGCAATCCCTTATGCCTCATTAATTAATTCTTACAAGCTTTCTTTCACATAGAACATGGAAATCCCACAATAATTAAGTCTTTGCATGAATTCCATTTGTATTGTTGTCTTATGCTTGAACTAGATTGTTTACACAACAACACATCATTTTGGCTTTCATTAAGTACCTGTGAGATAACCTATTACCTGTCCACACTTAGCAAACGGGTTAGTCCTTTAATCATGTTGTCATTCAATCATCCAAAACCCACTAAAGGGCTAGATGCACTTTCAATCTCCCCATTTTTGGTGATTGATGACAACTTGATTAAAGCTTACACAAGGATATAAACATTTAAACTTTTGGGTTCAATGATTTATGAGAGGCTTCCCCTTAATATGTTCTTATGATTAGAATTCACAAGATGACCTCAAATGTCAATTGCACATACTAAAACATATAGGAGACTCCCCCCCCTAAATCATTGCATCCATGGGGTGCATGTGTGTGTGGCAAGGTGAAACCATGATGCATATGACAAGATATATCACACAAGAATAATTAGAAAGGCATCACATCAAATATTTTCATTCTAGCATACATAGTCCTTATGAAAATAAATATAACACATGTAATTCACATATAGCACTCATTACAAATTTTCTCAAGTCCAGAAACCATTGATATATAAATAAAGATCATGTCTCAAGAGATACATAGATAAAGCATAAGTGAGCCTCATCTCTCACAGGATACAATCTATCTCAAATCCAAGATACATCAATGAAGCTCAAAAATAAGAAACTACAGCCTGTAGTACATATCTTCAGGTACAAAGATAAGCAAATAAAACTATCCTGAAGCTTTAATCAGTCTCTCTCCCCCTTTGTCATCTATCACCACAAAGGTCCAACAATGACATACTAAGGACAAAGGGGCTACAAGCTATCACTGAAAGCTAAGATCACTCATCATCATCATCGTCATCGTCATCTGAGCGTGCAACACTAGCTGGACGAGAACCACCCACACTAGACGGGTCATAGCCACCGGAGCCATAGTAGCCACCACCACCAGTGAGGTCACTCCACCAGTTAGTAGCATAGTCATCTGCAGTGCTAGGACATGGCTGAGAGTGAATAGGCACATGAGCCTAAAGTGGTAGAGTGTCAGGGTGCTCAGGTGCCTGCTGCTGCTGCTGTCTCTGAAGGAACTCAACATACTCTCTATCATATCTGGCCTATTGCTGCTCCTCTGTCTCAGGCTCACTAGCTACCTCATCTAATAGTGGAGACCTAGGAGGATCAAGCTCAAGCCTAGAAGCAATTTGCTTCAAGGTTTGAGTATCCTTCCTCCTAGCCTCCCTCTCCTTCTATTATTGGGTCTAGATATCCCAGCACATCCCAAATATGGAGCTGAAGAGCCTACGGATAGGCGAGGGAGGACTGCCATGGCGTGAAGTAGAATGCGAAGGAGCACGTGGTGAAGGTGAAGCTCCTGCTGGTGCACCACTCTCAGGTGCATCTGCCTCTGGTGCTGCTGCTACTCCTCCTAGTCCTGCTAGAGATAACCCTGTCTCAGGCAGATCTGCAACAATCTTTAGGGCCTTGTGAATCTTGTCATACTCGAACATGTGCCCTGTCACCTGCTCAATCGTATGCATGATATAAGGAGCAAAACCACAGCCCTTGAGGGGCCTCTCTCCCACACTCCTAATCTCAGACCAAATAAAATCAAACACGCTGAAGGGCCGAGCATCAGGTGCCATCCTATGGAGTAGATTCCTAGAATAATCAACAATGTTGCCCTTGTCTCCACCCTTGTAGTCAATAGTATTCCTGAACATCCTGTCTAGGTATCTATAGGTAGGGTGAAGACCTAGAACCTTCCCCACTGCTCCTCTCTCACCACTAGGAGGATACATATATGCGAGCTACTCAGGAGGTAACACCTACTCAGTGTGGATCCTATCCCTCTGGAGATCATCCTCTGAGAAGCCAAGTTGGGCGGCAAAAACATCATAGTCAACACTATACCACTGGCCCTCAAGCATCCAGTGCATCCGCCTCTCATCCTCCTTAACGAACAGAGTAGCATAGAACTGAGCTACTACCTCTGTGTTCCAGTCATGCTGGAACTCCATGATCTCATAAACTCCTGTGCTCGGGCATATGGCAATGGCATGATCAACTGAGGCCTTCTGCAACTCTTTAATATATTGCCAGCCAATCCACTAAGACCTGGCAATCACTGGGTTCCTAGTGAGAATCACACTAGAGTAGAAGTCTAGGTGAAAGGCTATCTAGAAGCAGTGATCGTACTAAACCTTAGGTAAGCCCCTCGGATCAACCCTTCGCTCATCTCTAGCTCTTCTGGTCATACCCTTTCCCCTATAGTCAACTCTGGGAACATAAGAGGGCACATTGGGTAGACGTGTCTCTAGGAGACCATAATGCATCCCCTGACTAGGCTGGTGCTTAACTAGAGGAACTAGCTCCTCCTCCTCAATCTCCTGCTCCTCATCTGAGCTATCACCATCTGATCCTCTGTCAGTGCTCTTCCTCTTTCTTTCTTCTCTAGACTCCACTCTGAACTCATTAGTGTCAGTGTCAGAAGAAGAGCTCCATGACCCCTCTACATACTGAGCTGCTGCACTAGAGGTAGCCCTGGTAGACCTCCTACTGGTTGGTTTGAATCCAGGATGCATCTCCTGTCTCGCCTTCTTGTACTTCTCAAGTACTGGATCATGCCTATGCTTGGACCTCGGCTCCTATCGTCCACTCATGGCTGCTATCCTGTATCCAAAGATTTTCATAGAATTTTAGATACATACCCATAGCTTATTCTCGAATTGCGATTAGACATAGAATCTTTTATCCATGGTTTTACAATCATCTTGACATACAACTGCCAAAAAGTTTGCAAAACATAGATATAAAAGAAGCTAAGCCTAACAAACAATTCTAGGATAGGATTGAATAAAAGGAGAGCAGAGAGCCTGCTCTGCTGGGCCGTACCGGACACGTCTGATAGCATATCGGACACGTCCGGTAGCATATCGGACACGTCCGGTAGCATACCGGACACGTTCGGTATGGGCAACCAGCAACCCTAACTAGGGTTCCTTGATTCAAACCATCATGGATCGATTCCAAACTTTGGGCATTGCTTCTATATCACCAATGCAGCATATTGACCGAAGGAATTTCAAAATCATGCATTGACCATATAGATCAGACGAGGTCCATGATTAGGGTACCTTGAGAGAAGAGATGAGGAGGCATGAGAAATCCAAATCCCCGGGCCTTCAATCTTGATGCAAGCCTTCTCCAATGCGATCTCCTTCTCTCCTTCTACTTGGTGAAGTTCTCGGTCGCCCTAGGTGAGGAATAAGGGCGTTGGCTGGGTTGATTTGGAGAAGACAAGTCTATTTGGGCCGAAGGGGTATGCTTGGTTTTATAGCCCCACTCATACCGGACACGTCCGGTATATGCGGGCTCGCCCAATTTATTCCAAAATGTTTTTTCTCTCTTCCAATCCCCTTTTCTGTTATTTCTCAGTCCAAAAAGGTATATAATCTTGACCCAACTGAGTATCATTACTTTTCTTATCCAATGCCATAAATTGATTTTCTCTTTTCTAAATATTTGGCATATACAAGATTTCGCTTACTTGAGAGAGATAGAGTGAGACATAGTAGATTGTGGACTTAAGAAAGCCATGTCATGTGTGATTAGCCAATCAAACAATCAAGGAGAGCTATAATCATCACATGGCAAGGCTAGGTCACAAAGACCAAGATTCAAATAATTTTTCAAATTCACACCACCTACACATGCTAGTTATGGGTTTTGAAAAATATCTCTCCTATGTCACACAAATGCACATTCTAACATATAAAGGGCCTTAGATGCACTTACAATGTATGTATATAAACACATACCTTTGCCTTGAGCCCACAAGAATACCACTAAGAAGATAAATAGCATGATGATCTTTATGTTGACCTCAATTGTCAAATAATCATGCTAGATACTTTTTCATCCAAAGAACTACAAAGAATGCTAGATAAATTTGATAGCCCACAATGGTGCAAAATAGAAATTTAGCTCCCCCTAAATAAGTGCTTCAAGTAATTTGAATGACTTTCAACAAGCACTTTTATTATATTAAGAAATTGAGAGCCAATTTTCCATTTTGACCATAAACCTAATAAAATTGCCATATTTACAATTGAGTTCAAGAGATGCTCACAATCCACTTATTTTTGATAAACAACAAGCTTCTGAGTAAATTGAGGATATATGAAAATATATGGATCAAAGACTCAGTTGTAATCTTATTAGTGTTCTGGTTCTTACAATACCGGACACGTCCGGAATACTTAGAACAGAAGCACTATCTTTCTGTTCATGGCCATACCGGACAATTACGGTAGGTGCAGGACAGACACAATTAATTTACTGCTTGTGATTCTTTGTTTAGCTTTATTATTTATTGTATACTAGCATCTCAACAAATAAATTACTCTACTAGAGAGTGATCAAAAGCATCATATGGCAAAGTAAAATTTCTTTTAATTGAATCTAATTAGCCACTTTCATTATTTCACAAATGTACCTTTTTGTGAACTATAGAACATGAAATGAACAAGGTGACTATCCTAAAAGGTTTAGGTACTTGTTACCAATGGTGAGGATGAAATATATGATATGTTCATTTAATTATGTTTGGGTCAACCATATAAGGGATTATGATAAGAATTAGTTGATAGATTAAGTGAATATTGTCAAATTGCTTGCTCAACCACCCCAAAGGTTTCATCTCATCACCAAGTACCTACATTATTAACTTAGGCATGCTTTGGTACCCAACTCTTGTTGGGTCCTTTTGAGTTAGTCAACAAGTGCTTAGGCACCCAAATGGCTTTAGCACTAGTTTGTGGTGAACACATCACCTTACTAATGCTAACTCCATTTGTGGTCTTCCTAAGCATATCATGATAAACAAATGTGTTCGGCTTAGGTGAGTTACCATTTGGGCATTCATAGCTTGGATGCCCTTTTCTTTTACAAGCATAGCATATGCGGTCTTTGTTTGCTCTATGCTTGTTTTGCTTGTATGGACAACCTTGTGGCCCATCTCATTGCATTCATAGCATCTTCTTGCTGCAACTTGGGCTTCCTTTCTTGCCTCTTTATACATTGGGCATTTCTTGGTAGAAGCCTTTAGATTTGTGGCTTCAACCTTGTTGGCCCAACTCTTGTGTGGACACATAGCCCACTCATGTCCATACAATCCACAACCATAGCACATCCTTTTTCCATATTTCTTGCTCTTGGTTGGGTTGGCCTTGCTTGAGATGTGATTCTTTTGTTGGGCTTTGGAGGAAGCAAGGTTTGAACCCTTCTCAAGCTTCTTCACCATGTTATCACGGTTATCTTGAGAAGGTTGTGCTTTCTCCTTACCCTTCAACCGAATCACATCTTTCTTTAATCTTTTCACCTCTTCTTTGAGCTCTATGTTTTCTATGAGATTTGGCTCAATCAAAGATTGGCTTGCTTGAGGAGCACACTCATTAGTACAAGAAATATTTAATTGAGATGGTGTACTAGTGAGTGAATGTGTGAGAGGTTGAGAGAATTTTACCGATGTGATCACAACCTCATGAGCTAACTCCATTTGTGGTCTTCCTAAGCATATCATGATAAACAAATGTGTTCGGCTTAGGTGAGTTACCATTTGGGCATTCATAGCTTGGATGCCCTTTTCTTTTACAAGCATAGCATATGCGGCCTTTGTTTGCTCTATGCTTGTTTTGTTTGTATGGACAACCTTGTGGCCCATCTCATTGCATCCATAGCATCTTCCTGTTGTAACTTGGGCTTCCTTTCTTGCCTCTTTGTATATTGGGCATTTCTTGGTAAAAGCCTTTAGATTTGTGGCTTCAACCTTGTCGGCCCAACTCTTGTGTGGACACATAGCCCACTCATGTCCATACAATCCACAACCATAGCATATCCTTTTTCCATGTTTCTTGCTCTTGGTTGGGTTGGCCTTGCTTGAGATGTGATTCTTTTGTTGGGCTTTGGAGGAAGCAAGGTTTGAACCCTTCTCAAGCTTCTTCACCATGTTATCATGGTTATCTTGAGAAGGTTGTGCTTTCTCCTTACCCTTCAACCGAATCACATCTTTCTTTAATCTTTTCACCTCTTCTTTGAGCTCTATGTTTTCTATGAGATTTGGCTCAATCAAAGATTGGCTTCCTTGAGAAGCACACTCATTAGTACAAGAAATATTTAATTGAGATGGTGTACTAGTGAGTGAATGTGTGAGAGGTTGAGAGAATTTTACCGATGTGATCACAACCTCATGAGCTAACTCCATTTGTGGTCTTCCTAAGCATATCATGATAAACAAATGTGTTCGGCTTAGGTGAGTTACCATTTGGGCATTCATAGCTTGGAAGCCCTTTTCTTTTACAAGCATAGCATATGCAGCCTTTGTTTGCTCTATGCTTGTTTTGCTTGTATGGACAACCTTGTGGCCCATCTCATTGCATCCATAGCATCTTCTTGTTGTAACTTGGGCTTCCTTTCTTGCCTCTTTGTACATTGGGCATTTCTTGGTAGAAGCCTTTAGATTTGTGGCTTCAACCTTATCGGCCCAACTCTTGTGTGGACACATAGCCCACTCATGTCCATACAATCCACAACCATAGCACATCCTTTTTCCATGTTTCTTGCTCTTGGTTGGGTTGGCCTTGCTTGAGATGTGATTCTTTTGTTGGGCTTTGGAGGAAGCAAGGTTTGAACCCTTCTCAAGCTTCTTCACCATGTTATCACGGTTATCTTGAGAAGGTTATGCTTTCTCCTTACCCTTCAACCGAATCACATCTTTCTTTAATCTTTTCACCTCTTCTTTGAGCTCTATGTTTTCTATGAGATTTGGCTCAATCAAAGATTGGCTTGCTTGAGGAGCACACTCATTAGTACAAGAAATATTTAATTGAGATGGTGTACTAGTGAGTGAATGTGTGAGAGGTTGAGAGAATTTTACCGATGTGATCACAACCTCATGAGCTAACTCCATTTGTGGTCTTCCTAAGCATATCATGATAAACAAATGTGTTTGGCTTAGGTGAGTTACCATTTGGGCATTCATAGCTTGGATGCCCTTTTCTTTTACAAGCATAGCATATGCGGCCTTTGTTTGCTCTATGCTTGTTTTGCTTGTATGGACAACCTTGTGGCCCATCTCATTGCATCCATAGCATCTTCTTGTTGTAACTTGGGCTTCCTTTCTTGCCTCTTTGTACATTGGGCATTTCTTGGTAGAAGCCTTTAGATTTGCGGCTTCAACCTTGTCGGCCCAACTCTTGTGTGGACACATAGCCCACTCATATCCATACAATCCACAACCATAGCACATCCTTTTTCCATGTTTCTTGCTCTTGGTTGGGTTGGCCTTGCTTGAGATGTGATTCTTTTGTTGGGCTTTGGAGGAAGCAAGGTTTGAACCCTTCTCAAGTTTCTTCACCATATTATCACGGTTATCTTGAGAAGGTTATGCTTTCTCCTTACCCTTCAACCGAATCACATCTTTCTTTAATCTTTTCACCTCTTCTTTGAGCTCTATGTTTTCTATGAGATTTGGCTCAATCAAAGATTGGCTTGCTTGAGGAGCACACTCATTAGTACAAGAAATATTTAATTGAGATGGTGTACTAGTGAGTGAATGTGTGAGAGGTTGAGAGAATTTTACCGATGTGATCACAACCTCATGAGCTACCTCAAGCATGATGCTTGATTCTACTACTTCATCATGAGAGCACTTTAGATGAACATAGTTTGCTTATAGCACATTATACTTGCTTGATAGTTCATCTAGCCTTGCCTTGAGCTCAAAGTTTTCCTTCTCTAGTTGTGAAACACTAGAAGAGGAGTTAGTAACTAAAGCATGCTCAATTGACAGTTTTTCATACCTTTCACTTAGAGCCTTTAGTTCTTCCATCTTAGAGATGAGAAACAATTCTTGCTTTTGAAGTGATTGCTCTTGCTTCTCAATCTCTTCTTCAAGCTCATCATTCTTTTCAACTATCTTCATGATGATGAACTTGTCTTTGCGGTTGAGATGATCAAGGTTGTAGTTGTCTTCAACTTCAACATCACTCTCATCTTGATCATCTACTTGTGCTTTCTCCTTTTCTTGATCTTTCTTGTTACTCTTTTTCTTGCTTTTCTTAGCCATGAGACACAAGTGATGAGTATCATGAGATACTGAGGTTGACTCATCACTTGGTCGCCATCGGGCTTGAGCATCGTTGCAAACAGCTGCTTGCTGGTCTGCTGCCTCGGCCATACCGGACATGTCCGGTAGGCATATCGGACACGTCTGGTACATGCGGGCAGACAGTAGGTCATGCGCTGCTTGCACTTCTTGCTCTAGCTTGGCGCTCTTGAGGTCTTGTGAGGCTTCTTCGCTGTATGATGACATAATGGATATACTTTCCATTGACTCGATCTCAAGTGCATCATCACATTTGGATTTTCCATATAAATCAAAAGGTCTAGTCCAAATGAGATGAGCACTCTCCGGAGGTGGTTGTCCATTGAAGATTGCCTCATCTTGAACCTCTACACTCATTGTACTCAAAATAATATTAATAGCTTGAGCATTGAGTTGCACACATATCTCTTCTTCTTTTGACAAATTTTTGTAGTTGCTCCAATCAACTATAGAAAGAGGTATGCTTGCATCCACAATATGCTCAACAATAGGACTAATATCTCTAAAAGCATTGAGTACATGTATTGACCAAGTTAGAAAGTTTGAACCATCATTTTGGAGAAGCACCGGCTCCAACTTGATAGGCGTCGACATCATTTTCTCATTGCGGTGAAGCTTTAGGTGAGAACCTCGCTCTGATACCAATTGAATGGACCTAGGATGCCGCCTAGAGGGGGTTGAATAGGCATTTCTGAAAATTAACACCTTTAAATATAGAAATAATTAGGAAAGGGAGTTTCCAAATTGGAAACTTCAAATTAGAGTAATACCACCCTCACAAGTTAGCCACACAGTGTACAAGGTATAAAGAATATATCTAGAAGCTACAACCCTACAACACAAAGTTAGAACTATGAATAAATATTTTCAGCACAGAGCTCTAATATCGGACGTGTTCAGTATGAATACTGGACATGTCCGGTATGCACGGTTTCTGCAGAATAGCCCCGAACTTGCTCCTTTCAATTTCTATCTTCAAACCAAACTGTAGGTACCTACTAGAGATATCAATAAACACAGAAAACCTACACAAGAGCTAGAGCAACACAAATATCGAATGAAATACAAATTGAGAAACGATATTTGTTTTACCGAAGTTCGGACTCGTACGAGTCCTACTCTCCGTTGAGGGGGCTACGGGCGACCCAGCAAAGGTTAGCCCTAGAGGGTACCATGAAGGTCACTCTAGCTAGAGTCTTTTCTAACTCCTTTTTCTCCTTCCACTAGATGATTCCGAGGCGGCGGAATCGACCATTACAAACTTTTCGAGGCACACAATAAGCTCTCGGGTGCTCTCCGGCGATGCCTAACCATCTAGGACTAAAGAGTCCAAGAGTAACAAATGCGGATCATGGGATTGACAATATGCACAAGTGCTTAGGTGGTGGCTTGCTCTCTTTTTCAAATTTTCTCTTAACCCACAAATGGATTTTGCAATTTGTATCACACACTCACTAAGAGAGGGTTTAGGAGAGTTGGCAAGGCTCAAAGACGTGTGTGTATGTCAGCAGAATCAGCAGCCTCCAGAGGTGGAGGCTTAGGTGTATTTATAGCCCCCATGAAAAAACTAGCCGTTGCAATACCGGACACGTCCGGAATGCATACCACTGTTCGCCTAAACGGCCGTTTAGCCCGTTTACATACTGTTTAAACGCTACACGGTGGTACACCGTTTCTGTTTAATCAGTTGTTTTGACCATTTAAATGATTGTTTTCCCGTTTAAACACCCGTTTTGCCCGAATAATGGGCTAAACGGTAGGTGACCGACTGTTTACCGTTTAGCGTTTAGGATAACACTGATGCATATCGGACACGTCCGGTATGACTCACACTGCATCAATGGTAACTAAGTTACAATGAAGTTGTGAGGCGTCGGAACTCCTGATGAATGTCGGAACTCCCGACCGTTGGAACTCCCGACCCTCAGCAAATTTGAAAAACATGTAACTGAATTAAAGTTTGTGAGGTGTCAGAACTCCTGACATATGTCGGAACTCCCAATCGTCGGAACTCCCGACATATGTCAGAACTCCCGACCGTCAGAACTCCCGACCCTCAAGGCTTTTGAAAACTAGCCATTGGCCTCTGGTCATGCATACCGGACACGTCCGGTATGACCAGGACAGTGAACCCTCCAAGTCAGTTAAAGTGCAAGACGTCAGAACTCCCGACCCATGCCGGGACTCCCGACCCATGCCGGGACTCCCGACCATCGGAACTCCTAACTTACGTCGGAACTCTCGACGAACCAACCCGAGAACAATAATTTTACAGCTGCTGGACAAATACCGGACACGTCCGGTATTGCCAGACCAGCAAGAAATCAGTTAGCTCTTTTGTCGCTCAAATACTCAAAACTCACATGGGTTGGCTTGAGCACTTATAAAACATTATCTATCAACATGATGCATCCCTCTTAATAGTACAGCATACCTATTAAACTCAAGATCAAAGGAAAAATGAATTTATACCACTTGAGTTGATCTCTTTTGAATTGATGCCATCCCTTCCAATCTTCATCAATTAAGGGTGCTAACATATTGATGTTGATCTTTTCACTTGAGCATAGCCATCTTGAGCATGTGACTTGATTCTATTCATCAAATTTGAATAATCCCAAATATATCAAGTCACTTCCATCAAACACTCCAATAGTGATTTGATCATTCACATCAATATGACTATCTTAGCTTGATTAGTACCTCAACTAAATACAAGTACTTTCTTCTTCACCATAGCTAGGTTCTTCAGCCGCCAAGCCGTCGCTTGCCCTTCACCCTTGCTTAGTACCTCGAAGCCTTTCCTTGCTATCTTCACCGTCTTAAGCCATCAAGTCACATCTTATGTTGAATCATCGATTCATGTATTGTTATCTTTTTCATTTTAATTTAGCAAGCTTTAAATATGAGACCAATCCATATGCAATCCCTTATGCCTCATTAATTAATTCTTACAAGCTTGCTTTCACATAGAACATGGAAATCCCACAATAATTAAGCCTTTGCATGAATTCTATTTGTATTGTTGTCTTGTAGTTGAACTAGATTGTTTACACAACAACATATCATTTTGGCTTTTATTAAGTACCTGTGAGATAACCTATTACCTATCCACACTTAGCAAACTAGTTAGTCCTTTAATCATGTTGTCATTTAATCATCCAAAACCCACTAAAGGGCTAGATGCACTTTCAACGACGCTTACTCCTTTCAGCATCTTCTGAAGACACTCAAGCACCTCCTCATCAGTCAACTCAAGGGCAGGGACCATACGAGAAGGGTCCTCCGCCCTAGAGTACTCGAAACCATAATGTTCGCGCTTCTTCAAAGGTTGAACTCGGCGGTGAAGAAAACTTGAAATAATCCCGAAGCCAGTCAAGCCTTGCTGTTTTAGAGTGCAAATCCTCTCGAGAAAAGGCTTGATCATCTGGAGCTCGGCAGTTGTCACAGGGTTCTTTTCCCATCGGTCATTAACCAAGGGACCAGATCTAGAATGAATAGAAAGAGGGGGAATCAAGTTGGCAGCATAAAACTAGTCAGCACGACAATCCCTTACAGAATCAACTAGGTCATAGTCAAAGAACTTGCTCTTAAGACCTTGGCGAAACTAAATCCCGCAGCCACCAAGAACATTGGTGTCATCGCGGCGGGGTTGGGGCTTCAGGCGAAAAAAGTAGCGAAAGAGGGAAATAGAAGGAGGAATTCCAAGGAAGGTTTCATAAAGATGAACGAAAATGGAAAGGTGAAGAACAGCATTGGGAGCAAGGTGGTTCAGGCTAATCCCAAAATAGTTAAGAAATCGGTGAAGAAAGGCAGAAGCAAGAAGGCATAGACCGGCATGGATAAAGGAGACAAAAAGAATGATCTCACCAGGACTTAGAGCAGGGACCCGATGCTCGCTTGGAGCTCTCCAATCAGCAATACCCTTGCTCTAAATCAGGCCATCGCCGACGAGCTCGCGAAGCTGGTCTTCAGTTGTTGTTGGAGCTGGCCAGATCTTCTGAGCGGCCCTCATCGCCATGAATTCTTGATTTTCGATGACGAAGAGCGATGCTTCCTCGTCGACGAAGGTCACCTGGGACTTACCCATTGACTTCTTCCAACCCATATATTAGCAAAGGCAATGGGGCACTAAGAATGGAGAAGGCTAAGATGGAAGCGCTCAGACGACGATAGTAATGGCGGCGGTGAATTTCAAAGGCTAGGGTTTTAAGGCAAAGGCAGGGTACCAAAGAAAAGGAAGACAAAAGCCTTTAAATAGATTTTACACCGGTAAAAACGTGGCCCACTAGGCCCGTTTTAACACGGCATGAGGACGCAACGGTCCATTTACCGACGTAGCTAAAATGATGGACGGCTCAAATCCACACAATGGTACAGTTCAACAGGCAGATTTTAGACTTATCCATCCAGCACCACGGTGGAGTTATCATATTACTACAAAAAGAACTTATCAACATTAAAGCAAAGAAGGGTTACCTCACAAGGAGCGCAACAACCCGATCCTTACAGAAAGAACTCAGAAATCTTATCAATAACCGGGACATTAGGAGAATAAAGAATGACAACTCAGAAGGCAAGATTCTTTCCATTATAAATAGTTTCAAAAAATAGAAGATTACACATCTTACAAGACCCAACGAACTCGGTACCACGACAAGCAAAGTAGCAAAGAGGAACCCAGACACGACTAGGCTCTGGAACGACTACGTGTTCCAAATTGCTACTCGGTAGAACAAACCGCCCTCGGCTACACTGTTTTCTTCAAAGGATGAACGCAGTGCATCCAAGGCAGAAATCAACAGCACGGCGGGACAACGTGGAGTAGAAAAGGCCAGCAAGCATCTGTCTACCCAAGTCCGATGTGATGCTAGATATGGTGTTGATCTGCACCGGACAGTCTCAGAGCAAGCGACGAGGATCAACCCAGAACTACCAGATGAAGGATCGCATCCGACATCATAAGACTCCCTCCAACTACCATCACGTACTTCCAAGTACAATGCTGCTGCGGGATTAGCCTACCTCTAATTCCTATCACAAGACTCCCTCCAGCTATGGCAAGATATGCAAGAACTGTAAAATACGCCCGGAGGGCTGTTCTACTTCACAAACTAACATATTCATGACTACGGAGACTTTAGACCACGCAACAAAAATGCTCGATGAATCAAACAACACAGGAGGAGGATATTTATAGGCCAAAGAAGCAGTGCACATGGACCAGGAGCACCAGTGGAACAAACCTAACAAAGGACACAGTGAAAAGACAGAATTCAATGAAAGAGGACTCAGGCATGAAGGAACAGTACTCAAGGACAAATATATTCGAAAGGATATACCAACACTGTACAACTCGTGAACAAACAGCATTTACACTCAACCACTACCATACAACTACATCTGACAACAGCAGACTACCAGTGAATATGCCAAAACCCTGCATCTGAGCTCTTCCTGAACAAAACAACCCGGATATATGCTTGGGGGCTGCAACAGGAGAGGTTTTCAGTTCTTTCGAACAACCCAGATTCAAGATCCTCTAACTTTTTATTCCAAATAGGAAGAGGCTCAGGGGCTACACTCAGTGAGTACATTTTTTCCTTCAAAAAAGCGTACGTCACCAAGAGGACTACTTCAAGACAATAGTTTTTCAAACGACATAAGATTCAAGACCCTCCAACTTTTTGTTCTAAATAGCAAGAGGCTCGGGGGCTATACTCATTGAGTGTACTTTTTTCTTTAAAAAAGCGCACATCACTCAAAAGACTTCTTCAAGATAGACCACTTCAAGGCCACACGACAAAAAGAACCCGGACATAGATATATCTGAGCTCTTTTCGACAAAAGAACCCGGACATAGCTATATCCAAGCTCTTTTCGACAAAGAACCTGAGTATATGCTCGGGAGCCTTTCGACGAAGAATCAGGGCGATTTCAAGAAAAGACCCTCAAGCTCCTTGTGCCAAACAGCAAGAGGCTCGGGGTTACATCCAAATGAGAGTACTTTTTTCTTTAAAAAGGTACACACCACGCGAAGATCTCATGAAGCGCTACACGGTTTCGCTCAAGAAAGCACTCGGACGGCGCTGGTTCCTGCTCGACAAGACTTGAAGGAGCAAGACGAGGCTTCCAGAACTCAACCATGAAGTGCTCGAGGGCTTGTCGGTGCGGGACCCACGGGATACCCCGCAAGGAAGGGAGAAGATCTAGTCTAACTAGGATTCTTCCCCTGTAATCTTAGTAATAGTATTATTCTGTAATCCTACTAGGAACTCTCATTGTAAACCGACTAGGATTCTGACCTCCTGAGTATATAAAGGAGGGCAGGGATCCTAAGGACGGGGACTTTTTAGAACACAACACTTGACAATCAATCCAACGCAAAGGTTAACGTCGACTGGACGTAGGGTTGTTATTCGATCACGGTCGAGGGCCCGAACCAGGATAAATCGACTGTCTCTTGCGTTTAGCATCGAGTTCTACATACGCCGAAGCCCGAACAAACTGCCCCGAGTACCCCCGTGACAGGCTATCGGTAATCCAACATCGACACTATGCAGACAGATCAGATCAAGTTGGACGGTTACTGCCCTACGAAAAATATATGAATATATATCCTTTTTATAGTATAGGTACTGCAAGTGCAAACAATGATGGTAGACACGACATATACAAAAGCTAATGCCAGAGTACTCCTGTATCGGTAACATGCCAATGCTCCACCTGTAGCGAGCGCGCAAGAGGCCAACCATGCAATAATAATTTGGCCCGATCCACAGCTAGCAACAGTTCGATCGGGTCCAGGGATTGACGTTCTATACTCTATACTCTATACGCACGTGCAGTAGTTCCCGATTGAGCTCAGAAAATTCAGTACGAAGAGACATGTATAGGACCCAACGCATACCGGCACCTTAAAAATGAGCAGCCACGGAGCGTCCACGTCGTCTCCGCGGCCGTCGTTGCGTGCGCAAAACTGCAAATTACACCTTTTTCTTATCCGTTCCGTCATCCATGTACATACACGACGTAAAACCGATTTTTAAAACTTATTATTATTATAGTATATAAAGGCCGACATAATGCCCCTGGGCCCCTGCCGGACTGGGAACCAGAGAAGTGCTAATAAGCGCACGACATGGCGACGTACTGGAGGGTCCGACCCACCAGTCGTGCGTGCGACCAGCAAAAGGCCTATGCCGAGTGCTGTGCATCCATCAGTGCATCGCCCCTAGCACTTCATTTTCTGCGGCCGGTGCTACTGCGGTTCTTCCCTGTTACGGCAGAGATTCTCCCTCCGTGTGAAAAGGTGGTGGTGCGTACGCGAGTACCTGCCCCGTATCTCTATGTCCACTGTTCTGCTCCCAAGTCTCGTTAATTAGCTCGACCCCATGTCATGTATGAGCACGACCGTCAAGAAAACCGGCGGAGCGCGCATGCATGCCCCATGCCGGCGCCATGGCATCCAGCCGGCGCCCCGGAGGTACAAGTCGGCCGGGAGCCCCCCGTTTCCGGCGGATTATATTCGTTGCACGCAGTAAGCCGCGTGGAAGGCTGGAGGCCTGTGCTGTGCGAGGTGATGCGCCGATTGCTCCTCCACGCCTCCACACGCACGCACGGCCTCCAGCTGCTTGCTCCGCGGAGGCGTCACGTTGTAGCCTGCCGCTGGACTTGACGCCGACTGATCTGACGCGCGCGCATCCAATCCATCGCGCAGCGCCGCCACAGTCCCTGCTCGCGACTCGTGTAGCCACACGGACGCTGCTTTACACCTTTTAGAGTGACTGATCGGCCCGGCGCCCCGGTGTCTTTCGGGCTCCTTGACACGGTTCGGAATCACTGCCAGGCAGGCTGATCCAGGACTGCGTCCCTGCGACCATCAAGTGTCGCAACAACCGTTCGTGGAAGGTGATGTGTCCTTACAGCCGCTCACAGTACGAAAACAGGGGGGAGAAAGAGAGAGAGCGAGCAGCGCGAACTGTCCGGGTCGCTGATGAAATGTCACGGCTGTTGGTACAGGAGTAGGAGCCGCGTTCACAGCGTGGAAAGGAAGGGAACAGCAAGTAGTAGTCAACACAGGAGCAAGTTTTAGAATTTCGCATGGAAAGTGAAGCTGCAAATCATCAGGAGAAAACAACAGTGCATGCATTTATTTCATCCCCGAGCCTTTAGGGTGATTGGAACAGGGGAACAGCGAGAACACGAGATGTGTTCGAGAAATCACCTCACCTAGAAATGAAACTTGGAGTCATGAGTGATCCAATGTTAAGCTTTCTATAAAAGCCGGACCAAGGTCTTTGGTGTAAAAAAAATGAGCCATCCAATGAATTTTGCTGGGATGAACCCATGCCTTATTATTAAATTAACCCGTTCCATTCCCAAACCAGAACAAATATGTGGAGTGCTTAGTGAGAAGGTGATAGCCCTCACATAACAACCCACCTAGGGGATGAAGCGGTTTCCACAGGTTCAAGAGCCAAAATGCTCCCATGAGCACTGCCAATTTATTGGCGAGCGGAGCCGCTGCAAATATTTTTGCAGCTCCAAATCTGAACAGTATATTTCTTTACAGAATACAATGGCAACACGTCAAAAAGAAAACCCAGAGACAGGTACCCAAATTGCGAAATGCAACCGCTAATCTACAGCTCCAAATGTACAAAGAATGCCTAGACACCAGGCCCATTCTGTACCCAACAACTACTGTGCTGCAGGACGAACAGCCCAAGCATGGTTTCTGCAATGGCAGATCCTTCCTTTTGACGCCCGGCAGGAAGAGTATAGCTTCACCAATTTCAACCCTTGTATCCCTCATTGTCTTTGTGGCTGGATTTCAATGATCACCTCTAATGATTCCTGTGAGGTTGGACTGTTTTGTCTACCTCCAGCACGATCACGATGAATAGGAAGTATCCAATGAGGCGATCTATTGACAGAGCTCTCGGCATGTCCCAATATTTGAGGGAGGGTATGGAGGGGGGATGCTGTAGATTTTGCACCAGGTTGGTCCTTCAATGAGATCCGACATATCGGGCAAGTAGTTTGTTTCTGTAACCATACATCTATACATTCCAGATGGAAGTTATGTCGGCATGTAGGCATTATACGCAGTATCTCTTTATCATTGTATTCACCTAAACATATGGAGCACCTGTCAAAGGAAAATAAGGAACATATTATTTTCTTTTGAGTTACAAGTAAACATACCACATAAAGGTAACCTATGCAATTCCTTAATTTCCATGATGCTCATCAACAATCATCAAGTGGCAATATAGTTTTATCAGAAATATTTCTCTCTTAACTTGCTAAATTATCATATAGGATATATCTAATATAATAAGTCATGTGCTAAATTATCATATAGGATATATCTATTATAATAAGCCATGTGCTAAATTATCATATAGGATATATTAATATAATAAGTCATGTCTCATTTTAGATATCTCATTTCTTTCAATAACAGAAAAAAAGTTTGCACTACAACTACAAGCAATATCTGCTGGGCAAGAAATTAGGTGCTCGCCATGAAACTGCTAATATCTGCTAGTTGTGGCTGTTTACAAAATGATGCTAGTCAACTATTTGATGAATATATTCATCAATAAATGTCTTCCTCTGCAGGTACATAAATTTCTGTTATGGAAATAAAAAGTAGTGCATGTAGATGTAAATAATCAAGATTCTTTTTCTATCACAACTATGCAGTTGATTACTTATATGTCATGCACAATCATGAAAGATTACTGAATGCCATGTCAAGGATCAATTATCAGCCCTGCCCACCTTCCCATATTTATAAGAGACAAAATACAGACAAGGGGTAGCTGTACTTCTTGTTCAAGAAAATATGGTTCTACATTAGATAATTTATAAATACAACTAAAAATCGGTTGGTCGAAAAAATACAACTAGAAATCTGTCCATTTAAGTGCTTCACTCAGTTATAGCATCTTTACTGATATAAACCATGTAGCAGCTATATGCAGACAGTAATTTAGAACTTGTAAGTCACCCGGTAACAAAGACTAGAAATTCTGGAGGCTTTGATGATCAAGCTATATCACCATTTTAACTCATTGGTATACACGCTGATATCTTTTTTGAAAATAACAGGAGGGGGTTTCCCCTTACTTGTTAAATATTAAAATAAATAGAAAGAAGAGTGTGTGGAAAAGAGAAAGAAACACTGATATCTTGTGAACACTAACTGATATGTCACATGTTCTTTGCATCAAATTTCATCAGCAATCATACAAAATGGAATCGTACAAGTAATCCCCTCTGCCTCTGAGAATAGACAATTTGGGGAGCGATGGTACATTTGCAAACATGGAAGTAAATTAACTATAGAGCATGCAGTATGTACTTACTGGGCATCATCTTTTGAATGGAAGGCCTCAGAACTATAATTCATTGTAGGAATTGCAGCAACGGCAAAAGGATCCAACCCACAGCGGGAGCGTTCAATCTATTGAACAAAGCAAAAGGAACCATGTCATCTTTTAACACAAAGTCTTGTCTGGATTGCTGTAAGTAAACTGACACCAATGATCACCTAGCATAAACATAATGCTTGCGACACATACCATTTAGTAACCAACGATCACATAGCAGAAACATAATGCTTGCGAGTAGCGACACATACAATAACAACAACAAAGCCTTTTAGTCCCAAGCAAGTTGGGGTAGGTTAGAGTTGAAACCCAACATGAGCCCCTAATCACGGTTCAGACACGTCAATAGCTGCTTTCCAAGCACTCCTATCCAAACAAAGATCTCTAGGTATATCCCAACCTTTCAAATCTCTTTTTATTGCCTCCCCCATGTCAGCTTCGGTCTTCCTCTACCTCTCATCACATTGATATCTCGACTTATGACTCCACAATGCACTGGTGCCTTTGAAGATCTCCTTTAGACATAGCCAAACCACCTCAACCGATGTTGGACAGGCTTTTCTTCAATTGGTGCTACCCCTAGACGATCACGTATATCATCGTTCCGAACTCGGTCCATCCTTGTGTGACCACAAATCCAGCGCAACATACGCATTTCCGCAACATTAGTTGCAGGAGTTGCGACACATACCATCTAGTAATTTAATCCCTGAATTGTTTAGTCATCTCAAGCATCTCTTTGAAAACAATGAAACAAGCAAAGTAAAATCAACTTAATCTGAATGTGCAGGAGCATGTTAGAGTGGCTTCCTAGAGGTTCAAACTTTCAGATACCCAAGTTAAGCATTGATCGAAGTACATTCCTTGGTCATAGATAAATTTGTATAAAGATTTTGTTTATCGGTATTCTCGCAGATAAAGAAAGGAGCATATATAACGTGCATATCATGCCCTTTAGCTATGCACATCCATACGAATGCATGGGATTTTTTTTTAGAAGAGGGGACTTTTATTCTGGCTTCTGCACGAGTTATTCACTCAACCACTAATGCATGGGATATGAAAGAAAGCATAGAACATTGAGAAATAGTCAAATGGAAAACCTAATGTGCATGCTTAGTTAGTTATTTTTTTCAAAAGAAAAAACCCTTGCATCTGTCCACTTTCAATTACCAATGGAAGGTAGCACAATCGTAAACAGACTGATAGGACAAAATTCTGGCAGAATATGGACCTAAGTCCTAACTTATCACTAAAAAGACTTAAGATAATTTTGTATACATCATATTCACAGTTGAGAGAGATGATGCACATACATACCAGCCTATCAATTGAAACGACAGAATAATAATATGCTTGATAGTATTGTCCATGGTTCAGACAAATCAGAAGATAGGATAGAACCATATATGATGCCTAAATTTAGAGGGTGAAAATACTGCCAGATATTCAAATGTACAGTGTACCTAATCAAATCATCTTTGATAACCACACTGCCAGTCCAAATGCCATAACTTACAGGGCTAAAAATAACATTTTTCAATCTGACAATCTTATCACCTCCTGTGAATGTTCTCGATACGGACATCATGAATATAATAGTAAGTAACATGGTATTACCATGACTAATCAAATCGACATGGCCCATCTCAGGCTGAAATATTAGGTAAGATGGACTGTTTTCATATTCTGGAGATAGAGATGAATTAGACATCTGTGGTTATGTTTTTCATGTCAATGTAGAGACTAAAAGAGCTGACACAATATGGGACATAACTAATAACTGAAGGGAACGCATAGGAACAACTAAAGATGGCACAGTAGCTAGAAGGAACTCTGCGCAGAAAATGAAATCAGCATCTCATTGAAGAAATAGTATATCCAGTTATTAGTGAGAAGGCAGTTTGGTAAGTTCCTAATGCACCTGTGCCATGATATTTCCCTTCAACATCTTCTATAGTTCTATCCGCTGGTGGTGGTTGTTAAGTGCTTAGGATCATCTAGGTATAGATTAGTGGGTGGATTCATCTCTATTTGGTTCAAATCGATCTAGAAACATGACTCGGGAGAGGGAGATAGAGTAGAGAGAGAGATCCATACCTTCGGGGTTGCGTCGAACCCCGTCCCTCGTGCCCTGGCCCCCACCTCTCTCTTTATATAGCGCTGTGTGACAGGGGCCCGCCGACCAGTGGTCGGTTAAGCGTCCCCGATCAGGACGCGGTCAAGGGGTCCGATCGGCCGTTGGGCCAATTGGTGGAGATCAAACTAACATTCTCACGCTTGATCTCACCTTATGACTTAAACTTAACTTACTTACTTTATCTTTTTCCTATTCCATCACAGATTAGTGCATAGAGCGTGCTTCATCGTCACGGTCAGTTGCGATTAGATTTAACAGCTACAATGCACCTCTCTGTTTTAAAACAGATACTCCACTAGGCCCTTAGTATCCAGAAATCATAGTCTTTCCCATGAACCCATGTCGACTGTGTGTTCTCTGAACGCACTGGATGGTTAGCCTTTGGTAAGCGGTTCCGCAAGTACTTACTCGGTACTTATGTGCTCAATGCTTTCAGAATGATTCTGGATTTTCTCCTTTACAACATATAACTTAGTGTCAATGTGTCTGGCAGCACACTTGACCTGTTGTCTTAGGAGTTAACTTACTTTAAATGGTTATTGTTGTTGTCTACCATTGTTAAATCCGGGTACAAATTCCCTTAACCTCCTTTTGCCTATTCCTTAAGCCTCATGTCAAGCTATACTATGGTATGCATCACTGATGACACCACAACTGTTTCTTTGGAGCTTTTTTATAATAATACTCCAACTGCGAGTGTTAGCAACTGTTGTGGATTTCACTACACATCTCGCTAAGACTTAACATTTGTACCATCAACTATATGAGAGTACTTGTTCTTTCTTACTCAGCATGAGGCCTATGATATTTTGCAAAATTGCAAGACATTTTTGTTAGAATGTAATAGTAAGCCCATATTGGGTGTACGGCCCATTGGCCTTGTACATTGTAACCCTAGCCTATTAGGCTATATAATGAAGGTCACCCCCCTGATTAGGGTGTGCGGTGTTGTCTTACATGGTATCAGCCCTAATTACGGTCCTTTCCTTCCGCTCTCGCGCCTCCTCTGCCCGTGCGTCCTCCGTGAGGACGTGCGCCACCGCACCAGCCCGGCCGCGCGCGCACTCGCGCCGTCGCCAGCCCAGGCCGCGCACGCACTCGCGCCGCCGCCCCTGCCCCGCGTCGTGATCGCCAGGCCGCACGCCTCCTCCAGTCGCGCCGCCACGTCACGCGCGCGATTGCCGCTCCAGGCCGCCGCGCGGATCGCGCCACCGCCCTGTAGCCGCACCCATGACGTCGTCGTCGAGTTCCTCCTCCACAACCGGCGCCCTCGGCCCCCAGTCGTCCGGCACCATGGGGGACTCTCTCGTTGCTCCCTTCTTCGCCGCCTACGCCTCCGTCAACGTGAAGCAGCACGTCCCCATCGCGCTCAGCCTCGAGCGCCCGAACTACTCCAAGTGGAAGGCGTTCTTCACCGCCCTCTGCGGCAAGTACGGGCTGCTCGGCCACATCGATGGCACGGAGGCCGCGCGCCCGGCTGACCCCCTGTGGTCTCAGCCTGACGCCTGCATCCGCGGCTGGATGTACGGCTCCGTCGACGACGCCGTCCTCGACCTCGCTATGGAGCCCGATCAGGATGCGCGCGCTCTGTACGTCTCTATCGAGGCCCTGTTCCAGGCGAACAAGGAGTCCCGCGCCATCGTCCTCGAGCAGGAGTTCCACAACCTGTCCCAGGGCGACCTCTCCATTGACGCCTACGCCCAGCAGATGAAGCGCACCGCTGATGCACTTCGGGAGGTCGGCCACACCATCTCCCCCGCGCAGCTTGTGCTCAATCTTCTGCGCGGCCTAAACTCCCGCTTTGCCAACACCGCCGACATCATTGCCAACTCATCGCCGCTTCCCGACTTCAAGTCTGCCACCAACATGCTCCGCGTCAAGGAGCTCCGCCTTGGCACCGAGGGCAAAGAGGCCTCGGCTTCAGCTCTTGCCGCCTCCACCACCTCCTCCTGCACTTCACCGTCCTGCCGGTCCACCTCCTCTACACCCACCAATCGTGGGGGCGGTGGCAAGGGCAAGGGTGGGCGTGGCGGCAACGGCAGCGGTGGCAGTGGCGGTGGCGGGCGCAACCAGCAGCAAGGCGGCGGCTCCGGCGGGCGTCAGGCTCCTCAGCCGGCCGGCCCTTGGGTTTGCTACAACCCTTGGGCCGTCCAGTGGCCACCTCAGCAACAGCAGCAGCAGTGGGGTGCGCCACCTGTGCCTCCTCCACAGGCACACACCGCCTTCGCGCCGCCTCAGTTCTCCACTGCCGGCGGTCCTCCGGCTTACGGGCCTCCAGCCAACTGGGATCCGACCAGCCTGATCGCCGCTCTCAACCAGATGGCGGTTCAGGGTGGGTGCACCCTGGGTCATGGACAGCGGAGCGACATCTCACATGTCCTCCAACGACGGTATTTTACTTTCCCATCTCCCGTCGCCACCGTCCTCCATTACGGTCGGCAACGGTCAATCAATTCCTATTCTTAGTCGTGGCACTTCTCTTATTCAAATAGCTGATCGTCCTTTTCATCTTGATAATGTTCTTGTCGCTCCCCAACTCACTCGTAATTTGTTATCTGTTCGACAGCTTACTCGCGACAATAACTGTTCAATTGAGTTTGACGCCTCTGGTTTTTCTGTTAAGGATCTACAGACCAAGACGGTCCTCCTTCAGTGCAATAGCAACGGGGACCTCTACACCATTCCACATCGCATGCCACCTCGCTGCCATGTCGCCGTCGTTTCCCCGGAGCTGTGGCACTTCCGCCTTGGTCATCCTGCACCTGCCGTCGTCACTACTCTAAATACGCTATCAGCTATCTAGTGTAATAAAGCAGCTCGCCGCCTTTGTCATGCCTGTCAGCTAGGCAAACACGCTAGGCTGTCATTTGCTAGTTCGGTTTCTAGTACATCTGCACCTTTTGAACTTGTTCACTGTGATGTCTGGACCTCTCCAATTTCGAGCATTTCTGGTTATAAATTTTATCTCATGCTAGTTGATGATTATACTCATTATTGTTGGATGTTTCCTCTTCGCCATAAATCCGAAGTTCATGAACATATTGTTCAGTTTGTTGCTCACGCTCACACACAGTTCAGCTTTCTTGTGCGCTGTTTTCAGGCAGATAATGGCACCGAGTTCATCAACAATGCCACCGCTACCTTCCTGGCTAGCCGCGGCATCCTGCTTCGCACCTCGTGCCCCTACACATCCGCCCAGAACGGCAAAGCTGAGCGGATGCTTCGCACACTGAACAATGCTGTTCGCACGCTTCTGTTTCATGCCGCCATGCCTCATCCTATTGGGTCGAAGCTCTTTCCACCGCTGTGTTTCTGATCAACCAGCGGCCCTCATCGTCCATACATAATGGTATTCCCTATCATCTCCTTCACTGCAAAATGCCAGACTACTCCATCCTTAGAGTTTTCGGTTGCCTGTGCTATCCGAACCTCAGTGCCACGACTCCCCATAAATTGTCTCCTCGCTCAGCAGCGTGTCTTCCTCGGTTACCCTCCTTCCCAGAAGGGCTACCGGTGTCTTGATCTTTCCACTCGCAAGATCATCATCTCTCGCCATGTTGTTTTTTATGAGACTCACTTTCCGTTTGCGGCTTCCAAGCCCCGACCGGATTCTTTTGACTTTTTGTTACAGGATAGACTTCCCGCGCCTGCCCCGTCTACCTCAGACGTTCGGAACTCGCGGGCCTCGGTTGCGCCTGCCTTGTCTGCCTCAGACGATGCCGGCGACCCCGTTGGGTTCGACCCTGCCATCCTGTGGCACGGCGCTGCCCACCGGCCACCCCAGGCGCCTCGGCAGGCCATGGCTCCTGCACCTCCTCCGCCAGCAGGTGCCGTCGCCCCTGCCCCTGTCCGGCAGCGGTATGGCATCCACTACAGCCGTCGTCAGCATCCGGCACCGGCTCCACAGCCGCCGCCGGAGGTACCTCCGGCCCCAGAGCCGCAGGCAGTGGTGCCCCGGGCTCCAGAGCCTCCTGCGCGGGCGACTCGTTCCCAGACGGGTTCCCTGCCGCCGCCCATGCAGCGGTATGGCTTCACCGCGGCGGCCTCCAGTCTGGCTTCTCCGTTGCCGGGCAACTCTCGCGCCGCGCTCGCCAATGCGAATTGGCGCGCGGCCATGGCCGAAGAATACAAGGCGCTCGTGGACAATGGCACCTGGCGTCTTGTTCCTCGACCGCCTCGTGCCAACGTCATCACCGGCAAATGGGTCTTCAAGCACAAGTTTCGTGCTGACGGCTCTCTGGCTCGTCATAAAGCCAGATGGGTCGTTCATGGGTTCTCGCAGCGGTACGGCATCGACTACGACGAGACGTTCAGCCCGGTTGTGAAACCGGCCACCATCCGGGTCGTCCTCAGCATCGCCGCCTCTCGCTCCTTGCCGATACATCAGCTGGACGTGAAGAACGCTTTTCTTCATGGCCATCTAAACGAGACAGTCTACTGCCAGCAGCCGCCCGGCTTCGTCGACCCGGCGGCTCCCGACCACGTCTGTCTCCTGCAAAAGTCCTTGTACGGACTCAAGCAGGCGCCCAGGGCGTGGCACCAGCGGTTCTCCGGCTTCGTCCAGCGGTCCGGCTTCACTGCTTCGACCTCCGATGCATCCCTCTTTGTTTACAAAGCGGGTGCCGACATCGCCTACTTGCTGCTCTACGTCGACGACATCATCCTGACAGCCTCGTCGACCCCGCTTCTTCGTCGCATCACCGAGCTCCTTCACTCCGAGTTCGCCATGACAGATCTCGGGGATCTTCATCACTTCCTCGGGATCTCTGTCACGCGTTCTGCTGACGGCCTCTTCCTGTCTCAGCGCCAGTACGCTGTGGACCTGCTCCAGCGCGCCGGCATGGCTGAGTGTCATTCTACGGCGACTCCTGTTGACACTCATGCCAAGCTCTCTGCTACGGACGGCGCTCCGGTGGCGGATGCCACTCAGTACCGCAGCCTCGCCGGTGCGCTACAGTATCTCACGCTGACTCGTCCGGACCTCGCCTATGCAGTTCAGCAGGTTTGCCTCTTCATGCACGACCCGCGAGAGCCTCATCTTGCGATGCTCAAGCGTGTCCTGCGGTATGTCAAGGGCACCCTGTCCACCGGGCTTCACATCGGCACAGGCAGCATCACCAGCTTGACCGCCTACTCCGATGCTGATTGGGCTGGTTGTCCAGACTCTCGGCACTCCACTTTAGGCTACTGTGTCTTCCTCGGCGACAACTTAGTCTCTTGGTCCTCCAAACGACAGACTACGGTCTCTCGTTCGAGTGCGGAGGCTGAGTATCGTGCTGTTGCGCACGCTGTGGCTGAGACTTGTTGGCTTCGTCAGTTACTTCAGGAGCTCCACGCACCCATCTCTTCGGCGACGATCGTCTACTGCGACAATGTCAGTGCTGTCTACATGACCGCCAATCTAGTTCATCATCGTCGCACGAAGCATATTGAGATAGATATTCACTTCGTCCGTGAGAAGGTTGCTTTGGGACAGGTTCAGGTGCTCCATGTTCCATCGTCTCATCAGTTCGCGGACATTATGACCAAAGGGTTACCTGTACAGTTGTTCACTGACTTTAGGTCCAGTCTTTGTGTTCGTGACACTCCCGCTTAGACTGAGGGAGGGTGTTAGAATGTAATAGTAAGCCCATATTGGGTGTACGGCCCATTGGCCTTGTACATTGTAACCCTAGCCTATTAGGCTATATAATGAAGGTCACCCCCCTGATTAGGGTGTGCGGTGTTGTCTTACAATTTTCAACTCCATTCCAGTGATCTATATCTGGACTGGACTTCTGCCAAAATATCCCGGATACGTAAACTACGTCAGGGTAAGTTCTTACTTGTACTTATACACTCATCAAGCTTCCAACAGCTGAAGCATATGGAACCATGTTCATTTGATCGATCTCATATCGGTTCCTGTAACACTTAAAGTTCCCAAATCTATTACCTTTGACAATAGGAGCAAGCATAGGTTTACTCGCATGCATATTTTATTTCTTTAAAATCTTTTCTAAGTATGCCTTTGCGATAGTCCTAATACCCCATTTTCTTCTATCTCGATGAATTTCGATTCCTATAACCAATGACGCTTCAGCAAGGATCATTCACATAGGAAACTTGAGGACAAAACTTCTTCTCCAATGACAAATTAAGCATCACTACTAGTGAGTAGAATGTTATCTACTCACAGGATGTGGAAAATGAATTTTCCATTCTTGAACTTCGCATAAACGCTATTATCCTTCTCATTTTCTAATTGCAGCTACCCCTTCTAATTGTTGCTACCCCTATCAAATCTACGCCTAGAACCTGTCTCTGATACCATTGTTAAGTGCTTAGGATCGTCTAAGTGTAGATTAGTGGGTGGATTCATCTCTATTTGGTTCAAATCGATCTAGAAACATGACTCGGGAGAGGGAGATATAGTAGAGGAGATCCATACCTTCGGGGTTGACAGAGGAGGTAGAGGAGGAAGAACTGAGTGCGGTCCGGTAATGTCCAGAGGACGGCGGTGAGCTCGGCGAAGCTTCCCGTCACTTGCAGCAGCGCCCGCGATCGGAGGGGCTTCTAGGGTTCTTCGGTAGGGTCCAGCTGGCGGCGTCGAACCTCGTCCCTCGTGCCCTGGCCCCCACCTCTCTCTTTATATAGCGCTGTGTGACAGGGGCCCGCCGACCAGTGGTCGGTTAAGCGTCCCCGATCAGGACGCGGTCAAGGGGTCCGATTGGCCGTTGGGCCAATTGGTGGAGATCAAACTAACACCTACTCCACTATGCCAAGCAATTTCAGGTATCAAACACTTATTTGCCCCATTCTAATTTTATTTTTTAATCTGTGCTCTACACATTGACATTTGTGCATGATTCACTTTGCAAAATCTATAGGGTCCGTACCCTCTTCCAAATTAATATACAATCATTGAGTACCTTTTTCTATAAATTTGTCATCATGGATCATAAACGTATAAACTAACTTATCCTAGTATCTTAAAAGTTAAATCTTACTCTATTTTTTTTTAAAAAAGGGGGTCCTGTTAATTTATCATTCACCTTATCAAAAGTTCAGCCTCTACAAAGGATGTTAGATCAAAATGATATTCACATTTTTACCACTGCTCTTGAACCATACTTGCAAGCACACACTTTAGGTAACGTAATTAACGATTCGTTTGAATAACTCAGTACAGTACAAAGGATATCATCCTGCCATAGGCCTTTTTATATCCATACTTGCAAGCTTCTCAATGCTCACTTCAGATGGAAAACTACATATTTTTTCTCTGGATATAGTTCAAATGTAGCTCTATTCGTGCCACTCCACTCAGCCGTGCTCAAACATGTTTCACTTCCATTTTTCTCATTAAACCAATGCTTCCTATTATCCTTAATTTCATGAATTAAATGTCCTAAATGGCATGAGATTCCACTATACCTTTTTGAAGTATACAGAGTACTATATGTATTTCTACTACAAGGAATGCAGCTACCAGTTGCACATCTGTGTACCATGCCAGTGTGCTACACTGTGACAATGATTGTAGTGTCGTGCCTTGGCCTTCGCCACCGCCACAGCACCGCACCTGCACTGCTGCTACCTACGACGACCTAGCGGGCGCGTCACGGCTACCTCTACTACGACTCCAGTGGCCATGTCACGGTGGCGCCGTGGCCGTGACTGCGCATGGCGAGGTACATCACAAAGTCTCCCATCTAAGCTAAGTATTACCCACCGGTCACCTTTGGAAGTATTTGAGGCTAATTTTGTCGAGATATTTACTTGTTGGCCAAAAACAAGCCAAATTACAAGTCACATCACACAAATAATGCACATGTGAGTTTGCGACCTCGAGTTCAGTTGTAGTTGTAGCCCAATAAACATGACTCCTATAAAACAGCAATGTGACTGAAAAGATCGAACGGTATTCCAGTGTGTAAAATAAAAGGAAGTATTCAGTGGAATATTTTCCTGAACATAATTGGCCCCGTGCATAACTTGGGATCACCGGATCACTACACAACTCAAGGGTCGCTTCCGTGCTTCACAAACGTAATGATGATAAACACACGCTAGCAGAATAGCAGAGTAGCAAGTAGTGGGCGCTCACCGTGCGGTCGAGATCCGCGACGTTGCGGAACTCGACGTCGAAGTCGAACGGCACGGGTGGCTGCGCCAGCGCCCGCGCCGCGGCGACCGCGGCGGCGTCGGCGGCGTCGGCGTCGGCCCGCGCGGCGCGGCCACAGATGAGGCGCGCGCAGACGAAGACGATGAAGGTGGCGCTCATCCCGAAGCCGATCACCGTGGTCACCAGATTCAGCCCGGACCCCTGCATCTCCACCGTCCTACCCTTCCCTCGCCGCGCCGCCACGGCCGCACGGGCACTACCCGAAAAACGCACACGCGAAACAACAACCCGCGGCAGCACGCGACGGATTAAGCAACAACGAGCAGCTGCTGCGGTTGCCGGGGCGGCGTATAAGAGCGGCGCGGCGGGCGGCTGCTGGGGTCGGGCAGCAGGGGCTGGTGGCCATCGGCGCGGGGTTTGGGATTTGTCCTGGGATTTGCGTGGGCCGCTGGCAAGGAATGATGCGCCGCGGCGCGGGCGGCGGGAGTTGGCGGATTCCGGGAGATGGTGAGCGAGGTCCTGGGAGAAACAAGTATCTCCCTCGTCTCGTCTCCTCCTGTGCGTGACTTGCGAGGGTGGGGGTGCCTGCCTTGCGCCTGCGCGATGCTACTCGCCTCAGGCTCTGAGACGCCGGATCTGCGGCAGTGATGCTGCTGCTGCTGTTTTTCTGGCGACTGGGCCTGGCCGGCCCTGGGACCTTCGCTTCGACCGCGTATGACGCGCGGGACCGGTGTCACAGCGGGGTCAGCTGTCATGGACGGAACGTCTTGTGTTGGGTGCCGCGGCCGGAGCCGGTCTCGACAGGTAGAGGAGGCACGCGGGGCCCGCCGCGACGGTGTGGGGCAGGGCGAGCCGAGAACATGAGGTGCGCGGCGGGGAATCGTCCAAGATTTGGCAGTCGCCACTGCCACGCGAGCGGGACAGGGTAGCGGCGTTTGCGTGGTTTCACGGTCACTAAATTTTAGTCCATCTCACCTGAGACGTTCGGATATTATTTAGAAAAACTAAATATAAATTAATTATACAAATATAGATTAATTTACGAGACGAATTTATTAAGTCTAATTAATCGATCATTAGCGCATATTTACTATTGCACCATATTGTCAAATTATGAACTATTAGACTTAAAAAAATCGTCTCGTAAATTAGTCATAATCTGTACAATTAGTTATTTTTTTCGTCTATATTTAATACTCTATGCATGTGTCCAAACATCCGATGAGATATAGACTAAAATTTTCCTGTAGGGACCAAACAGCCCGGGCTGTATTTGAATCCAGCTACTAAAATTTAGAAGGTACGTCGGAAGGATGTTGCATAAGGTGTTCGAATACTAATAAAAAAATAAATTACATAATCCGTCAGTACTCCACGAGACGAAATTTTTAAGCCTAATTAATCCGCCATTAGCACATGTTTACTGTAGCAAAACATTGTCAAATCATGGACTAATTAGGCTCAAAAGATTCGTCTCGTAAATTAGTCGCAAACTATATAATTAATTTTATAATTAGCCTATATTTAATACTCCATACATGTATCAAAAATTCGATGAGACAACGACTAAAATTTAAGAGAGGCAACCAAACAACCCAAAAATGAAACGACGGGTCGCGACATAACAAGCTGGTAGTACAATGAACTGCCACCCCCAACTGTGGGCCTGTTTAGTTCCACCAAAATCCAAACTTTGGCACTATATAAAAAGAAGATTCTTCGTCACATCAAACTTATGGTACATGCATGGAGTACTAAATGTTGACAAAATCAAAAACTAATTGCACAGTTTAGTTGTACTTTACGAGACGAACGTTTTAAGCCTAATTAGTCAACGATTGCACAGTGAATCTGCCCCCGCCGAATCGGCCCACCTAAAGGAGGGCTTCAAAGCTTACCTAAAACAGCCCAACTAAACGAGGGCTTAAAAACTTACCTAAAACAGTAAAACGTCATCTTCGGAGCTGTCGGTGTGCTGTGTACAGTGTACTCGATGAGCTCCTATTATGGCCCAATATGGGGTTCCAGGATTTAGACCGGATGATTTTCTCTTTTCAAATCCTATTTGAGTGTATTATATTGTTACGGTCCATTTGACGATGGGAATTTAATGTTTTTGCTCTTGCTACATAGACTAACGATAACTTACCTCTCTTTTTATGACTTTGTGATTTTATCCTCATAATTTTAAATACAACTATTGTTGGTGAGTTTGTCCCTATTCTAGATAGAGATTAGTTGTGAGATTATTTTTTTAACAAACTAGGTAGCGTGTCCGTGCGTTGCTATGAGATAACTAACAATTTATACTAAAAACACACGGATCGCACGATAAGATAACAATACTGTTAAATTAAATACCAACGTTAAGTGATATTTAATCTAAAAAACAAAGTTTATGAATTTAACACAGTCATGGAGTGCGCGGCGTCGCAGGCTCATAAACTCTAGAGCTTCCAGAGATTGGATCAAATCCAACCTAGAGCCTCGGAACCCTGCATCTTTTCCTGGACGGGCTTCACTTCGGATGCATCGGTAGCAATATCAACGATCTCCAGTCGATGGACCCAGTCGTATGAATCCACATACAATGGCTCAGACATGTAGATTTTGTTCTCCTTGTACTTGGATACACTTGTTCCACTGAAGCTTTCACTGAAATGTTTAGACACGAACAGTGTCTGATCACCGATGTCCCTCACCCTGGACCACTCTGGCATATGGTCGTGGAGGTTGCACTTACAGATCGCACTGTTGTAGGTGAAGCTCTGTGTCTCGAGGAACGTGCTCACCATAGCACCCACAATGTTACAGCTTACCATTTGATTCCAAGTAGCTGTGGTGGCAGAGCCCGTAGGTGACGACAGCGATGGCAGCAGCGTCGTGGTTGGAGTAGCGGGCGAGGGCGAGGGCGAGAATGTCCTCTTGCTAGCTGAGGCCAGTGAACCGCCACCTCCTAGTAGCCGATGGCGCGACCGCCACCGTAGGGATCGACCGCCACCCCAACGTGGTAGATAATCATGTTTGGTTGTTTTGCATGAAGGAAAATCATAACCTCTTGATGAGAATAATTTCTTATTTGATTTGATTTGATTGATTGATAGTAGTTTTCTTTTGCATGCAAGAAAGTTATATCAGAACAGGCGTGATGGTCGCGCGAGGGAGCACTTCCTTTTGCATGGAAGGAAACTGTCATGATTGCCACCGCACGTGGGTCTCATACAAGGAAAATCAACAACTGTCGTGATTGTCGCATGGAGGTGGGATCGATCGCATAGGGTGGCAGACGGACGAACCAAGGCAATTGTCACTACCAAAACGATGTCCACACTTTGTTCTTTTTAGTTGTAGGAGAAGTTGTGAGGTTAACTGTCTGTCTCAGTCAGCCGCACAGGAGCGCAGGGAGCGCGGGCCATTGCGGATGCTGTTGGGCTTGGCCCACGCTGGAAGTAGAGGGAGGCGCGGTGGAAAACTAGGCCAGGAGAGAGGGAAGGGGTGCGGGCTGGCCTGCTGGGCTTCAACCAGATTCGGCCCAGCGTGGAGGAGGTGAGAAGGCCGAATTTGAATGGGAATTTAAAGCAAAAAGGAAAGGAGAGTTGGGTTGGGATTTGGAAAGGATTTGGCCCACACAGGTTTTGAAACTTTTGAAAAAAGAGAAAAGCTTAATCGAGGCTTAAACAAGTTTTATAAAATCATTTTTCATTCAATAAAATTAAATGCAAAGGCATGAATGCAACACCGTATCAAATTAATTTATAAAAGTTTGAGAAAATCACAATTTTCACTTATAAAAATTATCAACAACCTATCCATATCTTGTCAAATTTTAGAAAATTATAAAATCATTTATTTTATTTAGGGTTTTCTAAATTTTGGGGTATAACATGTGGTCGACAGACGTGCAGGACAAGGCGGCACATTTTGGACGAGGGACCTAAATTCTTGTTGCTAACTCCTTTCACTAAAGACGACACTACTATGCAAAGGTCTCTACTATTAGAGGGCGCATCCATCCATAGGCTCCCCGATCGTCCATTTTGGCTCATTAAGATGACTTCACAAGGTAACTTCATAAGGACACCCCTGAAAACAAACCAACACCACCTGCAAAGGAAGAATTTTGCTTGGACTTTGGAAGCCAAGGAAGTGTCCGAGGAAAATCATCTTTCGACTTACCAGCGAAGTGGCCCTCGAGGGTGCCGAACTGAAGAAGGCAGGGAAGACATATACCCTCAAAGGTGTAAGTGCATCTAGTCCTTTGGTGGGTTTTGTTGGACTAAATGACAACACGATTAAAAGCCTAACAAGTTTGCTAAGTGTTGAATAGGAATTTAATTAGATTGCATATACTTGGAGATATGATTTATTATATGATTTGAAGTGTATCAAAGATTCAACGATAAGGCAAACTTTATAGTATTCCATACTGTGTTGAAATGAAGACAAATGATGTATTGTTGTGGAAACAGTCTAGTTTAGGCAGAAGACAACAATGCAAATGAAATTGATAAAATGTTTTATATGTTATGGAATAGCATTGCATCATGTGAAGACAAGCATAATTATGAAGTGTAAATGAGACATGGGGCTATGCATATAGAATGGTCTTACTTGGAGAGCTTGTTTGGGAAAACAATGAAGATGAAGACGGATTTCATGAAAAGGATGTCAATATATGCTTATTACTGGTTCAAATCACCATGTGTCTTGGGATGGCTTGAGAGGGTGAAGATAAAGAAAGGGCTTCAAAGGATCAAGCAAGGGTGAAGGGCAAGCGACAGCTTAGACGTCGATGGACCATGATTGTGGTGAACAAGAGAGTACTTGCATTGAGTCTTGGCTCTAATCAAGCTATGGAAAGTCACATTATGAAGGGGGATCAAATCATTATTGGATTTTATGGAAGAAGTGGCTTGATACCATAAAGTGGTTGGAAATGGTTCAAGTCACATGCTCAAAGGATTGACACAAAGTTGGTTGCATCTCTTGGTGAATGAATATGTGAATAATGGCATATGAATACTACTGCAATCTCAAGAGGTTGACATAAATTTTATTATCACTATATGACCCCCACCCAAAAAAACATTCCTAAAATGATCGGATCTACCATAGACTAGTACATAAGACGTTTTATGCAAATCCATTTACACCGATGGTAACTTTACGTCAACCTCCTATACAAATGCATTTTCACAAGTGGTAATTTTATATCAACCGCTAGTGCTAGCTTTTGCCTAGAAAAAAGCAACTACATAAACCATTTAGGCTACATTAAGGCTAATGAAGTAGTTTAGAAGTAAATTGACTCTCCTAACACAACCAAGGCACTTACTACTTTTCAACACACCATAGGTCGAAGACGAGCGTGGAGAGGACAATGAAGGTGGGGGTTTTAGACATCTTCACATAGAAAAAGGACAAGCTTTTGAGGTCGCTGGCGGTAACTACGGTGACGGTTGGGACCACAAAGAACGTGGTAGGGAGCTTCAAACAAAGTAGTGATGCCATGTCGTCTTGGAGCTCGGGCTGCACCCCCACTCATGCCCTATGCTAGCCGTGCCACAAGGCCCACATTGGGGCTATGCTGATTGTGCATTGTCATGGATGCGTGTCTAGCCATTGCCTCTATGTTCTGTGCCCCGCATCACCAGGACTAGCGCCTCCATGCACTATGGCCTGCGCTACGGGGGTTGGGGCGCCTTCATGTTATGAGAAGATAGAACAAGAGAGGAATTGAATGAGACAAAAGACAGTCGTCATGGGAGAGAGATAAGGGCATTTTTGGTAGGGCTCCTCCCCTGCTCTGGCTTTGGCTCCGTCTCCTTCAGAGGAGCCCTACCAAAAGTTTTTGTACGAGGAGCTATTTTTTATGAAAAATAGAGGAGCTAGAGCCCTGCCAAACACGCCCTAAGACTGATGAGTATAGTAGAGAAAGAGCTAAGGATGGACGTGCGTGAGTCATGTGTTTGGAAGAGTGATAAGATGGATGAGTATTTGGGTTCTTGTGGTGGAACCTACCCACTCAAGTTCAAGTTCTCGACTTGGCATGGGTGTTCGCATTTTCCTGGATTTATTCTAGGATTTATCAACACTATGCTTTTAGTGATAGGCGACGTCCCCATCGATAGCGAAGCGCCTGTGGTGACTTTATGAATCTTGAGATCTACCGGCTTAGTCCTTTGGAGGTGCTCGTAGGGGTAGGGTTTGCATACATATGTTCATAGGGATGAGTGTGTGTGTGTGTGTTGTCGGGCGTCTACGTTGTACTGTGTAATTCTTTAAAAAAAGATGGATGAGTATTGCATTTATTATCGCACGTCCTTTTTTGACCACACATAACGTTTCTTATGAGTAAAACACTCAAATAAAAGTTATAGAACCTTTTGCTAGTGATAGAATACGATATCCACATTTTAAAACTTATTTTTTAGACGGAGATGCTTAAGTCATTCGTCACTAGAAATAAAGATATTTTTATAGATGGATGTTTTAAGTAACCCCATCTAGAAATCAACATTTTTTATCGATGGTGGTTTAAGATAATCACCAATATAAGGGTTTCTAACTGAGGAGTGGAGACGGAAGCTCGTGTGCCACGTGGTGACGGCCACCGGTGTTCACCCTCCATAGCTCCTCCCGCCAGCCACCACTGTGGTAGCCCGATAGCTAGCACCTCCCCCACTCCGACCCCCTCCACAGCTCAACTCAGCTCGTCCCCTCGCTGTGCCACCGGCTTGCCCTGACGCCCCTGCCTGCTTCCCTACTGCCTCCTCCTAGAGCGAAGGAGCCGGCCACCGATAGCCAGGTGGCGGTGGCGGCGCCCCTTTTGCAGCACCCCTCTGGTGACTATGTCTAGACCTCTGACCCTCCCCCTCGGTGGCTTCAAGCGAGGTCGATGGAGGAGGTGGAGGCATGGCTCCGCTGGCAGCCCGACATGGGCATGACAAAGGAGATGGCACCGCAAATAGCTTGATGAAGGCGGGATGAAGGAGGCGGCGCCGCGGTGCCATGGATAGCCTGTCAGCACCCACCACCATCACTCTAATACAGGACTCAACCTCAACATCGGCATCGACATTGATAAGCACACATGAGGTGTTTAACAAAATGCATGTGAGGTAAACAGTGCATCTTTGGCTATCTAGACTGTGTTTCTGATCTTTTGCCAACAAGATCACCAACCCCACCATGGTGACATGGGGTCCTCCTCTGATCCAATAGCTCGCCTAGATTTCTCCCACGGACATGCCTTTCAAGAGGAGGTTGATCATTGTTTTGGTAGCCTAGTACACCTTCCTTCTCTTGCAACCAAGGGATCTTTCTTCCTCCTGGCTACCTTCCATCATTTCCTGTTTCGCTTGACTGAAGATTCAGTTTCTTTGGCCCTTCAATCTTGTTTGGGTGGCCATGCTTGGGGTTTTCACATGTAATTTTTAAGTACCAATCACTTTCGCTTCTCTGTCTCCTACAGACAAGTTGGCTTTCATGTCTATTGTGGTAGAACCGCCCGAAATAACCCACTTATGAAGGCTCTTGTCTTGCACTAGACACTAAGCACCCCGAAGGTGAGCTACATCAGACAGTTCTGTCGAGCACACCCCATGAGAGAACTCGAAAATCTACATTTTTCAATAGGATCATAAATGGGAGAATAAAGCTTACAACATTTTAGCTATTTCTTACATCACTTTCCATGCAACATCAGAGTATAACATTTATTGTTTATAATCGTGGAATATAACCATGTTATCAGAGTTTCAGAGGAAATAAAATCATTTAATGACAAGTTAAACATTAACATGATGATCTGTTATATACATCATAACAGGTTATAAGTTTTTTCATTGTAAAACATTTTTGGGTGGAAGTTTCATTTAAACTCTATGCTCGCAATGTAAAGGAAATCCTCGCTGAGCCCACCAGGAGGTTTCCACACACAAGTGTTAGCTCCACATGTTCCTGTCACCTACAACAGGGTAGAACAAAACCTCAGTACTCAATTGTACTCCGTAAGGCTTACTCGTCAGGAGGAAAGAAAAGACTCCAAGGATATGTAAGGCTATCTAGCTTATGGGTTATTATATCTGTAAGAAGCATTACTAAGCGTGCATCCTTATATTTAATTTTATTAGCGGTCATCATTAGTTCATTAACTAACCATTCTATGTAAGCACCTGTGCTAGTTTCAAGTAGGTGGTAAGCAATCAGAACCATTTTACCATCTTTCATATTCTAGTTCTTACTACGGTGCTAGATCGTAGTCAAGTCATACCATATCACACGGCGATTCATGAACCAATGTATCCTAGCTAGGTACTCCAAAACACATGCCTCGCTTGTACCCCAGACATAAGTAGGACCTGTGGGGGTATTAACCCCTATACCCTTACGGCTAAGCTTGGGCCGGCCCGGATCGGTGGGTTCGGTCCACCAAAAGACGACGTGCGGCCTGGCCAACCTGATTGGAGTCCCACGCAAGGAGTCAAGGCGCATTTGGTGATCAATCAAGATTCTGGTCGGTTAGAATAGGAATCCTTATCTGGCCACATATGGCAATTGTAACTGGCTAGGATTAGTTTCCAAATCTATAACCCTGCCCCCCGGACTATATAAGGCGGGCAAGGGACCCCTCTAAAAAACATCTCTCATTGACATACAACAATACAAATCAGACGTAGGACGTAGGTATTACGCCTTCTTGGTGGCCGAACCTGGATAAAACCTCATGTCTATCTTACGTCATCGTCTTGTTTGTGGCTTGCGCATCTGTCTATCGACAATCTACTACCTTGGGCATACCCCTAGGTAGACTGCTGACCATATTTTGTCGACAGTGGCGCGCTAGGTAGGGGGTGTGCGTACTGCTCTCCAAGTAAACAAGATGGTCATCATCTCCGGCTCCATGGCTATGCCGAACAGCCTCACGTTCACCGTTGGCCAGATCACCTGGACCACCGGCTCTGACTACTTCATCGCCATGACCCTGGAGGAGGCGTGGATTCAGTCTGCGCCAACCACTGCTTCACCTGCATCAGCTATGGCTCCGACCATGGTGGATACGGCTCCGACCACGATGGATACGGCTCCAACCACGGTGGATACGGCTCCGACCATGATGGATACGGCTCCGACCATGACGGATACAGCTCCGACCATGATGGATCTGGCTTCGACCATGGTACATCTGGCTCTGACCATGCCTGCATCACCTTCAGCCACACTGACAACTCGTCATCCGCTTCCCTATTACAAAGGGAAGCAGATCGACAACACTGACCTGCTCGACTCCATCGATCGGGTTGGCACCAAACTCGCTGAAACCCTAGCTCTGGTAAGTACGATTCAAAGTCAACCTAATGAGCAGGTAACCGCTCCCCACAACAGATCTACTTGACCAGCTCGGACCAGTTGTCCTACATGACTTGGTACAGATCTCGTGGTCACATCGACTCCTGAAGGGCGCTCTGCTCGTCGCCGACCAGTCTTCGCGATGGGTCTCTAGCTCTCCGAGTATGAAGCCTCGACAGAGAACCACCAGGTCTAGCCCTATGGCCTATAAAACGCTGCCTCTAGCTACGCCTACAACCTACAACGCCGCTTGGATCTGTGTTTTATGCACCGACCTCGGCCAAAGCCACACAACTTCGTCAACATGATCTAGATTGAAGATTATCAAGAAGGATCTGTCCACACAGTCCAAGAGGGCGATTCTAGCTCCTCGTCTGGCACCGCATCTAATGCATTTGTCCACACCGAGCTTTAGCATCATGAAGATGAAGGCGTCACGTATGATCTGGATGTCCCAGACCACGCCCCGAGGTTCTCACAATTCCCGTCTTTCCTGCCAAGATGAGGGGATTTGGTCCATGTTGTCAGCAATGACGAACCGCCAACAGTTAGTGAAACAGAACAAGAAAGGACTGCACACGAAGCACGCAATATTGACCGGTTTAATCATCGATAAATCGAAGCCGAAGCAGACTAGGAGGCACGACGCATAAGGGTCTAGCCACGTGACCTCAATGATGCTTTCGATAGGGTGGGGGACAAACATGTCTTCAGGACTCCAAGTGCCAACATAGCCGTCGCCATGGCAATAATGCAACGGCTACCCAACACCCTAGAAACTCAAGCAGTTCATGATGAAATACAAGCCTATCTGACGGCTGCTATGGCCCTGACCGCGGAGATTGTAAACCAAGCTCGGGCTCCATCCGTCTTAGTCGAGTCAAGCCATAGCCGCCAGCACCCAAGTCGCTCATAGCCACTCAACCAACATGGCTCGTGCAACAACGACCCATCAGACAACCATCAAGGTGGAAACAATGGCCATGATGGTGGCTAGGATGACAACCGCCATTGGGACAACAACCGCCACAATGTCCGAGATGATAACTGCTAGGACAACCACAACAATCGCCGCGATAACCACGGTCACAGGGCTAATCCAGATGGCAATCGAGATCACCGTGATAGCAATAACAATCTCCGCCATTACCTCAGTGGACGCAATCTATGCGCTCGCATCAACCAGAGAGCCGATGATCGAGCATCCCACAAAAGTTATCGCCATATGGAATATGACACTACCCACGGCCCGCCGGGTTTGAAGCAGTTTACTCCACACCTTCGCCAAGTCATATGGCCCAAGAATTTCAAGCTCGAGAAACTTCAGAAGTACGACGGTAAGGAATACCCCGAATTATGGGTCATGCTCTATGAGACTACATGCAGATCAGCCATGGCTGACGAGCACATCATGTCTAACTATTTCCCAGTTGCTGTTGGCCATGCGGGTCACCAATGGCTAGTCAGCTTGCCGGCGAACTACTTCGACTCTTGGTAGGAGCTCAAGCAAGCCTTCATCGACAACTTCATTGCTACTTGTGAACAACCAGGCAACAAATACGATCTGCAATAGATTCAAGGTCGAAAAGATGAGCCACTGCGTGAGTACATCCGGCGTTTCTCGAAGATGCGCATCAAGGTCCCATCAATCTCTGACAACGAGGTGATCGAGGCTTTCATCACTGGCCTCCGCTTCCATGACGCCCTAAGGGACAAGCTCCTCTGCAAGAGACCTAAATCGGTCACAGCGCTCCTGGCCACCGCTAAGAAATATGCGGACACCGATGATGCTAAGAAGATAATTATTGAAGAAGCAGCAAGGGTTCCACGCTCCGACCACCCCCCATACCGCGACGACTACCACGACAACCATGGTTGGAACGACAATTTTGACCACCGCAACCAGCGCAACGACTCCCGCGACCACCACGACCAATGTAATCAATGGCGTAACCACCGTGACGATTATAGGAGCAAGCGTGCTCGGGAAGACGACGGCAAGGTCAACACCGTTAAAAAGGGTGGCGGACATCGTAACTATGAAGACGACTATGCCAAAGCATTGAAAGGGCCCTGCTAGCTCCATCCTAAGTCAAACCATACCATGAAGAATTGTTGTGTTCTCAAGTCTATCTACACGCATCAACAGGCTCCAGATACGTCCGACAAGCCCAACGACACAGGGGAACAGCGCATCGAGGATAACGACGACAACGATGCAGACCCTTGTCACAAGTACGTCAAGCTAACTGATCGCGTGTACACCATCATCGGAGGCAAAGTGTCCATCGAGACCAAACGAGAACGCAAGCTGCTCGCCCATGCTTGCTTGAACGTGGCCAACACCGACAATCTCCTCACCGATCCGTGGCTCCCTCCGTGGTCTCACCACGATATCTCCTTTAGCAGAAAGGACCAATGGGCCGCAATACCTAAGCCAGGGCATTTTCCCTTGGTCCTCGATCCTTGTATCAACAAGGTTCAGTTCGACAGAGTACTGATCGACGGTGGCAGCTCCATCGATATACTGTTCAAGAACAGTCTGCCCACCCTGAAGATAGCTCAGGCGGACCTCAAGCCATACGAGGCACAGTTCTAGGGTGTTCTTCCTAGACAGAGCTCTACACCTCTCGGGCAGATCACGCTACCTATGCAGTTTGGGACCCCAGACCACTTTCGCATCGACTACGTCAGCTTTGTGGTCGCTGACTTCGATGGCACCTACCATGCTATTCTTGGTCGACCGTTGCTCACCAAGTTCATGGCCATACCTCATTACAGGTATCTGGTGCTCAAGATGCCTACCAAGAAAGGAGTTCTAACCCTCCGAGGCAACGTATATGCAGCTTATACCTACGAAGATGATAGTTTCAAAATAGCAGAGGCTCACGACCTCTCTATTCGTATGGCCGAGACCATGCTCGACGCCAAGAAGACCTTGACCGACCACCAGGAGGTCCCAAAGCTCGAGGCTCCATGCAAGAACATCAAGTCCAAGGAGCACAAGGTGATCCAGCTGGTCGACGGTGATCCCAGCAAAATGGCCCTTATCGGGGCCAACCTAGATCCCAAATATGAAGATGCGCTCGTTAGGTTCTTGAGGAGCAACGTGGATGTGTTCGCATGGAAACCTGTTGACATGCTCGGTGTCCCTTGGAACTTGATCGAGCACTCCTTGAATGTCAATGGCAAGGCTAAACCTATCAAGTAGAAGCTACGACGGTTCGCTCGCGACAAAAAGGAGGCGATTAGGGTAGAAGTTATACGGCTTTTGGCAGCCGGATTTATCAAAGAAGTGTATCATCCAGAGTGGTTAGCCAACCCAGTTCTTGTACGCAAAAAGAATAATGAATAGAGAATGTGCGTTGATTACACTGATCTCAACAAACACTGCCCTAAGGACCCCTTTGGCTTACCTCGCATAGACAAGGTCGTAGATTCAACCGCCGGTTGCGAGCTCTTTTCCTTTCTCGGTTGCTACTCTAGTTATCACCAGATCGCTCTCAAAAAGGATGACCAGATCAAGACATCTTTTATCACGCCCTTCGGTGCCTACTGCTGCATGACCATGTCGTTCAGGCTCAAAAACATCAGGGCTACCTACCAACACGCTATACAAGCTTGCCTCAAAGACGAGATAAAAGATGACCTCATCGAGACTTACGTTGATGATATAGTTGTCAAAACCAAGGAAGCTCATACCCTTGTTGACAACCTGGAACACACCTTTGCAGCCCTTAATACATTCCAATGGAAGTTAAACCCAAAGAAGTGCATCTTTGGTGTTCCTTCTGGCATACTACTCGGCAACATCGTCAGTCATGATGGCACACGCCCTAACCCGGAGAAAGTCAAAGCTATCTTGGACATGAAGCCTCCCAAAAAGGTGAAGGATGTTCAGAAGCTTACCAGATGCGTGGCCGCCCTCAGCCGTTTTATATCAAGATTAGGCAAAAAAGGATTACCGTTCTTTAAACTACTCAAAGCATTCGAAAAGTTTGAGTGGTCGGAGGAAGCAGACGCTGCCTTCACACAGCTGAAACAATACCTTACGTCACCACCAGTCCTCACTGCTCCAAGAGAAGACGAAATACTCCTGCTATACATTGCGGCTACTAATCGAGTGGTCTCCACGGCCATGGTGGTCGAGCGAGACGAGCCCGGCCACGTCTATAAGGTACAGCGACCAATCTATTTCATTAGTGAGGTACTCAATGAGTCCAAGACCTAGTACCCACAGATTCAGAAGTTGATCTATGCCATACTAATAACATCTCGAAAGTTGAAATACTACTTCGTCGGATATCGTGTGGTGGTCATGACTGAGTACCCTCTGCGAGACATCATTAGCAACAAGGATGCGAATGGGCGCATTGTCAAATGGGTAATGGAGCTATGCCCCTTTTCCTTGGAGTTTGCAAGCTGCACTACAATCAAGTCTCAGGCACTCGTCGATTTCATCGTTGAGTGGACAGACTTAAGCACGCCTGCCTCTCCTGGATCCAACGAGTATTGGATGATGTACTTTGATGGCTCTCTCAACATTGATGGTGCGGGAGCAGGAGTCCTTTTCATGTCACCATCCAAGGAGCAGCTCTGGCACATCCTCAGGATTTATTTCCTAGCATCTAATAATGTCGTCGAGTACGAAGCATGCCTACATGGTTTGCGCATTATGGTTGAGCTTGGTGTTAAACGTCTCTACATCTATGGAGACTCTGCTCTGGTCATCAACCAACTCAACAAGGACTAGGACACAACCAGCGAAAAGATGGATGCATACTGCAAATTGATTAGAAAGCTAGAAGGCAGGTTCTATGGCATCGAGTACATACACATGGTCCAGGACAAGAATCAAGCAGTGGATGCACTGTCAAAGTTAGGATCATCCCGAGCAAAAATCCCACATGGTGTATTTGTCCAAGACCTGCTCACGCCTTCCATCGAAGAGGAAGATTCCACGGCAGTCAAGCCTCCAGACCAGCAATTGGTGGCTACGGTTCCGGCGTCAAGCACCGCCGAGCCCCCTCCGACCACTCATGAGCCTGACTGGAGAATACCTTTCATCAAGTACCTAACAGATGGTAGCGGTTACACTGATCGGACAGAGAATAAGCACCTGATGCATCGCAGTAAGTAGTACCTGCTCATCGATGGCAAGCTATGGCGCAAGAACGCAAAGGAGGAAATCTTGATGAAGTGTATAACCCAGGAGGATGGTGAACATCTCCTAGACCAAATCCACTCTGGCTCCTACGGCAACCATGTGGCCTTAAGAATGCTGGTCGGCAAGGCTTTCCGAGCAGGGTTCTATTGTGCGTCAGCAGTAGTCGATGCAGAGAAGCTAGTCTGCCACTATGAGGGTTGTCAGTTCTTCGCTAAGAGAATCCATGTACCAGCACATGAGATCTAGATAATACCAGCCTCCTAGCCCTTCGCATGCTGGGGACTAGATATGATCGGGCCCTTCAAACTGGCTCTAGGGAAATTTACATGCGTCTTTGTGCTGATCGACAAATTTTCTAAGTGGATAGAATACATGCCTTTGGTACAGGCATCCTCAGAAAAGGCCATCATGTTCCTCGATCAGGTCATCCATCATTTTGGCATACCTAACAGCATCATCACCGATCTGGGTACTCAGTTCACCGGGAACGCTTTTTGGGACTTCTGTGATGAAAGGAGCATAGTAGTAAAATACGTCTCGGTGGCTCACCCTAGAGCTAATGGACAAGTCGAGTGGGCAAATAGCATGATCTTGGACGTGTTGAAGAAGAGGATGTATAGAGAAAATGACAAAGCTCCTGGAAGATGTCTCAAAGAGTTACCAGCCATGGTCTAGGGACTCAGAACTCAGCCCAGTCGTAACACCGGCGTCTCGTCATACTTTATGGTTTACAGCGCTGAGGTAGTCCTCCCTGCAGATATAGCTTTCAGATCAGCACAGGTAGAGAACTTCGACGAAGGCAAGGCCAATGAAGTACGAGAGCTAGAAGTGAATAGCGCAGAAGAGAAGCGGCTCGATTCTTATGTACGTACGGCCAAATACCTTGCTGTTTTGCGCAGGTACTACAACAAGAACGTTAAAGAGCGGTTCTTTATGGTCAGGGACCTGGTCCTGAAGTGGAAGATGACCAAGGAGGGGCCCTTCATGATCAAGGAGGTCACATGACCAACATCTTACAGGTTAGCTCACCTAGACGGTACGGATGTACCAAACTCGTGGCACATCGACAAACTTAGACGTTTCTATGCTTAACTACTGAGATATGTACCCCTCTTGTACTTTCGATTTACTTCAATAAAGCTATTATGATTTCTCCGACCACTCTAAGGTGTCACTTCGACTTTTATGGTTATTCTAACTTAGCCAGTAAAAGCCAACCACCACTCCTTCTATGGTTTTCGGAGCAGGACCTGTCTCCGGTTCCTCCCAACATATGCATGGGATCCGCTCTCTACATTACGGGTGATCGGCAGGTCCCCCTTGGTTTGACTTGTCCACGTCTGCGTGTGCATAGGTCACGCACCTCACACTCTGACCACATGGCAAACTAGGGCCGCACAAACTTTTCAGGATGATGTGTCGAGCAAAATGGTACAACTAAACAGAATGTTATCATGTTCTCACTTAGTTACACCAACATAAGTTTCAAGCTTAAATACGTTTTATACAAAGCAAACAAGCTTATAATGATATACAGTTACGTTATTACAAGCTTGCCTGAAGAGGCCCAAGTTTACAATAACACAACTATGTCCTCCTTCTATAGCTCTAAGCCTATTACATTGGCTAGTCGAGGCACGCGGCAACTACTGCTCGCTGCTTCTGATATCCTACTCTAGTCTCGGGGACTCTTGTGCTAGTCGAGCTGAAGGGGATGGCCCCGCCGATGCCTAGCTAGTCGAGACCGTAGGCTTCATCGGTTGGCTTGCAACTGATGGCGTTTCCAGCTAACTTGTCGATGGTGTACCCTGTATAGGTGTTGTCCCACCTCCACACAGGTTAATGTCACCAATTATCTTTGACGATAGGTCCAGTTGGGCCATCTGAAGCTCCTTCGCCTTGTCTGGGTCTACCTCCTTTGGGTATCCAGCCTCTAGGCACTTGAGATCGATCAGGGGGTAGTGGGCACGCACCATGCTTAGCACATGGGCCCTAGTGTACTCACCCGCCTCCTTCACAAACTCTTGGAACCATCCCCATGCTTATTTGCATCTCTCGACTAGTCCGAGCTAGGGTGTCCTTGGCTCTTCCTCTGTGAGTGCCGGGTCAATAAGGTCGAGGACGGGCAAAATGCCAGTTGCCACTTCCTAGCACCGGTTCTTCCATGTGTCCTGATCCTCGGTGGCCTCGAGGCATCGTGCTTTCCAGCCGTCACGCTCTTTCATCATGGCTTCTAGATGCCTCTTGGCATTGACTTTTAAAACTGCACACCGTACAAGACATCAAATGTAACGGCACGACAAGATAAGGCGGGCAATAGAATGAGAAAGGTGGTTTGGAATACTTACTCTTCAGTTCCTCCTTCATTTTGGTGGTGTGGTCCTAGAGTTGAGATTGGTTGTGCGCCAGTTTCTCATTGTCCTCCTTTAGGTGACCACACTCTGCGGTCACACGGCTATTCTCCTCTTGGAGGTAGGTTACCTTAGCTTCTAAGCCTGCATTATAGCTGTCACTACCAACAATGCAACAACACGTGTCATACACGTGCTGTGATAAAATGACAACTTACTTGTTTTTTCCCGCTCTTTGTTATTGAGCTGGCCGACCAGGTTCTGGTTCTATGCCTCTCGCTTTGTCCTCTCCTGGTCGGCAACTTCAAGTTGGCGGTGCAAGCATTCTACCTTGGCCGCCAGTTCTCTATTGTTCGCCGTGATTCCCTCAATCTGGTCAAAACACCTCTTTCGGTACTTTGCGGTCTTCATCAAGTCCTGCATATAAATAAGCTAAGTCAGACAGTTCGACTACATAACAGGCTCAAGCGGTCAAGCCAAACATACCTGGACTTCTATCACCAGACGCTTTGCCGCTCGTTCAACTTTTAGGGTCTCTTTGACCTCTGGGATTTCTTCATGCATAACCCACTCATTGTTTCCCCAGCGTGACATGTATACATGTTGTCGTTTGTCTTGGGGATGGCCTAGGATCTCTTCGACTTTGTCCTCTTTGGCCTCTTGTTCAGGGGGCGGCGCTGGTCTAGAGTCTATAGTCTCCGCGACCACTATGGCTTTCCCACGAGCCATAGCATCGGCAAGCATGCTCTGTGCCAACTCCGGTTGCCGCTCCTCGGCTTGGTTTGGTTCCCTTGGCGCTAAGGTATCCGCCTCAGCAGGGTTAGTGCTCGGAGCACTTGTACTTTGCTTGGCTGTCTTCTTGACCAGCTGCTCGGGGACTGTCATCTGGCTGCTTGTCTGCTAAGGTTCCGATGGAATTTCTTCTACAGGTTCCTCCATAGCCGGCTGCTAAGCAGTTCTTTCCGCCAGTACTGGCGAAGCCGTGCCACACCCAGCTAGCTGGTTGGGATTTTTTATGGACGCCGACCTAATATACCAGAGAAAAGTTCAGAAGACAATAGTATTCAATACAAATTATAAGCCTACATCAAAGTTATAGATACTTATAGCTTGGAAGCACGGAATGACGTGATGAAGGAGCGTCTCTTCGACCGTGCCTGCTCCACGTGCTCGGCAGGTTCCACCGGGCCTTTTTCCACCACCGGTACTAGCATCGGGGTTTGGTGCTCGACACTTCCCTCGCTTGTCCTCTGCATTGTAGTGGTCGGTGATGTGATCACTGCTGGCATAGAGGAGCCACCCTGCTCTGTTAACCCCATTTGCCTCCTCCTCTTTCGAGGGACGAGTCGGAAGATGTCCGCATCCTCTGTTTCATCGTCTGAAAGGGGGAAGATGGCCTGGCGACGTTTGTTGGCAGCCGGCCGCTTGCCAGCAGCCCTGGCTATTGCATCCTCCCCAACCTCGAGTACCACCCAGTTGACGTCTTCGGTCCTGGCACTAGTCTGGGTGGTTGAGCCAGCAATTTGCGGCCAATCCACACCCGGGGGTGGAGACACGAACACTGTTGCCCGGTCACGACCATTACTCTGGGAAACATAAAGGAGACAACAGTCAATCTTTTTTTACAACATAATTCTATAGGTACAAGGAAGCATCATTTACCTTTGGGGGAGGTCGGGTCGGCTTGAAGGTGTGCTCGATGTTGTTTAGCCTGACATAATTGGGATTGGCTAGGTTGAATAGCTCCCTAATCCTAGCCTTGACTTCTATCTTGTCGAGCACCTCTTTCCTAGTTCTTGTTGGATCTGCGCTCCCCTGGTACTCGAAGCTAGGATGTACCCTCTTCTAGCAGGGCTGGATCCTTCGGCTGATGAAGTTCCTGATCATGCTTGGATCATCTAGATTTCCCCACGGGATCATCCCGAGCAGTTCTACGATCTGCTCCAAGTGCTTAGGCTTTTCTGACCAGCTGTTCTTCTTCTCCGGAATCAACCCCACATCGCACAGGGTGATCGTGTTCGGCTCTTCGTGGATGTAGAACCACTTCTTGTACCATTCATCCAGTGAGGTGTTTCAGGGGCAGTGCAGGTACTAGGCCTTCATACCGTCACGCAGATTGAGGTATACGCCTTCGGCTATCTTCGAGCCGCCACTCCCTTTCTTTTGCAGATAGAATAGATGGTGAAAGAGGTCGAAGTGGGGCTAGAAGCCACCATAAGCTTCGCAAAGATGGATGAAGGTGGAGACAAGAAGAATCGAGTTGGGATGCAGATTGCAAATCCCAATCTCGTAATACAAGCAGAGCCCCTGAAGGAAAGGGTGCACTAGAACCCCAAAACCCCGCTTGAAGAAATCCTCAAAAACCACAATCTCACCTGGTTGTGGATTGGGGAAGCTTTCTCTTTCCGGTGCACGCCATCCCGTGAGTGCCTTGTTGTGGAGCACTCCCATGGCGATGAGGTCTTCGATGGTCTGCCCATTGCTCCTTGACTTCCACCACTCCTTTGCCATGACTCCACCTTTCTTTTGGGTGTCTCTCTTCACCATTAATCTGCCCTTGCTAAGGGGGTGGTTGCGGTGGAGGGGGGGATTGGTGATTTTTGGAGGAATAGGGTTTGGCAAGAGGAAGAAGGTTGCGGCGGCGAATGACAATGGGGATCGGTAGAAAGTAACTTATCAGTTCTATATTATAAATAACCAAGAGCTCCATCGTTTTGTCCGCCTAAGATTCTTGGGAGACGTGTGCATGCGCCATAGATGGTTGTTTTCACAACCTCGAGATCTACGCCAATAAACGCGCCTCTTCGTTTCTAGTGTACGCGCCTCTTCGTTGATAATGTGAGAGGGCCCACACTGACGCACCTCCATATAGGCGCCAAGTGACTGTTTGCCAGAAAGAGTAAGAAGGCAGAGTGATGTGTTATATCAGTCTGCTTTTTTGACCAGACGTGGCAGATTGGACTTGATAGAGTAAGGAGATAAGTAAATACACCAAATAATAATACAAGTGGCGTTCATTTTTTCCCTGCATGTCTTGTGCTCAATGATGGACCAGACCACTGCCATGCTCAGGGATCGCCTAGACCACTGCCGTGCTCAGGGACTGCTCTAACCACTACCGTGCTCGGGGACTGCTCCAACCACTGCCGTGTTCGGGGACTGCTCCGGCTACTAATGTGCTCGGGGACTGTCCCGACCACTGCTCGGAGATCGTTCTTCTCGGCTACATGTGATTTGTACTCACATATAGTTGAGAGACATTTATTTAGACCTTGCTACAAGGCTCATACTTCGCCTTCCATCAAGCTCGGGGACTACATCGGTACGATGCACCTGCCGGTGCATCTCGTATCGCCTGCACGACGACTGGATTCTTAATTTCAATGGAAATTCTTTTTTAGACCCTGGCACCACGTGCCTGCATCACCTACTACTAGGCTTGGAGACTAAGTGGGCACACTTTACCTTGTGGTGAATGTGTTTGTTTAATTGACCCTTATGCTTTGACTGATTGTAAGGATTACTATCGTGCTCGGGGACTGTCCCGACCACTGCTTGGAGATCGTTCTTCTCAGCTACATGTGATTTGTACTCACATATAGTTGAGAGACATTTATTTAGACCATGCTACAAGGCTCATACTTCGCTTTCCAGCAAGCTCGGGGAGTACATCGGTACGATGCACCTGCCGGTGCATCTCATATTGCTTGTACGACAATTGGGTTCTTAACTTAACTAGGAATTCTTTTCAGACCCTGGCACCACGTGCTTACGTCACCTACTACCAGGCTCAGGAACTAAGTGGGCACACTTCACCTTGAGGTGAATGTGTTTGTTTTTTGACCCCTACGCCTCTGATGATCAAGGACGCTATGCTTCAAGACGCACTTACATTTCTGTTTAGAAATACAAGTGGGCACACTTTCTAGGACAGAAATCTTTTTCTTTTTTCTTAGGAGCACCATACATTCTTTGGACAACCTACTTCTCTGGTGACAACGGTGGTCAGAGATGTCAAGGACTCTAGCCTTACTTGTCGGAGAAGGTTAAAATGGCATGTCGCAGCATAATACATGGTGCTCGGGGACTAGCTATGGGGGTATTAACCCTATACCCTTATAGCTAAGCTTGGGCCGGCCCGGATCGGTGGGTTTGGTCCACCAAAAGACGACGTGCAGCCCGACAACCCTGATCAGAGTACCGCGTAAGGAGTCAAGGCGGATTTGGCGATCAATCAAGATTCTGGTCGATTAGAATAGGAATCCTTATCTGGCCACATATGGCAATTGTAACTGGCTAGGATTAGTTTCCAGATCTGTAACCCTGCCCCCCCCGGACTATATAAGGTGGGCAGGGGACCCCTCTAAAAAACATCTCTCATTGACATACAACAATACAAATCAGACGCAGGACGTAGGTATTACGCCTTCTTAGCGGCCGAACCTAGATAAAACCTCATGTCTGTCTTGTATCACCGTCTTGTTTGTGGCTTGCGCATCTGTCTACTGACAATCTACTACCTTGGGCATACCCCTAGGTAGACTCCCGACCATATTTCATCGACAGGACCAACCCACCACTCTCCTATCAAGGGGTCTAGGTCCCCGTCCAAACTTGTACTCCAAGCCCCCACACCTGAGTCCTAGACTCAGTGTGGTGCTTAGACCTCCACCATCCCTATCTCAAATCAGTCGATCCAGAAAGAGCCGGAACCCACAACAAGAGAGCAATGAGCCTTCCCACTCCCATAAGTAAGTATGTGCTCAGGATAATAAGTCTATGACCTGACTAGAATCTAATGCAACGAACGGTCCTCAATCGATATAGGCAGGACAAACGCAACCAGAGCCTCGCTCGGTTACCTAACCAAATCGAAATCCAAATCCAAAATATGGTCCTGCCCGATCTCCAATTATTATCCACATATATTCCATGTGATAGTAACATGATAATAGTAACAATAATATATTCCCTATCTCTCATGAGTGATAGACAATCACTCGACTTCTACCGTAGTTCTGTAGCATAGCAATCTACATGATCCTATCATACTAGTAAGTCTTATAGGATAAGGATATATATATATATGCAAGTGGGTTTCATTTGACTCCTTAAACTTAATGCACAAGCATAAAATAAAGTGCAGAATAATAGGGGTTATGCACTAGGGCTTGCCTCGGTAAGATATAACCAAAAGTTAGCATTCCATCATGGTGACACGATCATCAGGCACCATCTTTTCTGCTACTTCGAGCATCTCCATGACCCATCGTTGTTTCTATTATGATATACGTGGATGCAATGCATAGATATAAATAATCAACGACAACCGAAACTCTTAGAAATTCAATTATGCCTTGCAAACTAATGAGATAGCTCTAACATGCTAGGCTATGTATCTAGGTTGTTGAACTAGGCGCTAATTTCCCACATGTTTTAGTTATAAAATTCCTAGGTGTTTCGACATTTTATTGATTTAAACATATATTTTTGAACTAGGGCTCATTTAGCTACCTTAGCAAACAAATTATTATGGAGCTACAAAAATTACAGTGAGCACCTAATAATGTTAGGAATCTACTGTAAAAATTTTAAGGCCAAAACTATTACTAATTTGCCACAAAAATTCCTACAATTATTAATCTAAATGACATTAAACACTTTCAAATCATTTAATAAACCTTAGCATAAACACAAATATGTATAAACTAACCATACTATCAGATAGACAACATTTTTAGGAACTCAACAAAATTTATTTCACAATTTTTGGACACTTATATGAATTGATATTAATTATCAAAGATCAGCCCAAAAATAAAATGATATAACTATTTCTAATTTCTCAGGAAAAAAAAATCAAATTCGGCCTCGCGGCCCAACGAGGCATGGCCCACGTGCGGGGAAGCCCACACGCGCGCTGACGCATTTGCACAAAAGTCCCCACGCTTTAATGAAATCATGCGTCCACTATGCGCGCTATTCACATAGTAAGCAATTATGCACTAATGACCCTATAGTAATTCACCTTCGCATCGGGGAGCTCCTAGGCGCCCCCACGCTCACTAGCATGGTGGACACGGGCACTAGCCAGCCACGCCGGCCACCTAAGGTTCTCATCGACCTCCATCTACGGTCCTAGCGCCTACGCTAAGCGGGGGTATGGGAGCGACAGAGCTCTCGGAAACAGTGGCCACGGTGAGCAGTCGCTCCTAATGGTGGCATGACCGCTTCGGTCACCCTAGACCACCGCACAGCTATCTAGCTATTGTGAGAGCATCTTTAGCTTACCCTAGACTTAGCCGTAGCGTTCGTTGGAGCTAGGGAGTGGCGGAGAAGGCTGGCCGCGTGCGACCAAAGGGTGCGACGATGCTCTACGATGGCACCGCCGCGTTAGCTATAGTGTGAAGGCGGTAGAGGTTAGGTAGTGGTGCGCAGGGTGAAGTGAAGAGGGAGGCAAAACTTGTGATGTGATTGGTTGAATGTGAGAGACTCTAGGGGTGGATGACTGCTCTCGGCATTTGCCAATGCGGCCTTAGAGGCCCGGCGATGGGCAACTCCAAAATTGGAGTCTGTTGTGACATGAGTCAAGGCAGGGTAGGGTCAGGTGGCTAGACGACTCATAGGCAAAGCCATAGAGGCAGTGAATCGACATGAGGTGACCTGTATCTGTCGAATTTAAGGAAGCAGCTACGTCGACTATGGCGTCAGGGAAGAAAAAGCCAATGAGGGGAAGAGGTAGGTCTGGCTCAGTCTATCCTCGCCTTGGCGGGGTGCGGTCGACGCTACCAGAGCAACACGTACTTAGGATCCAAAGCCAAAATGTGCGTGTGCAGGTGGTGGGGTAGCATGGCATGCGTGGCCACGACACCGTTAATGGCAAGGCGATGGCGCGAGACAGCAAGGGCCAAACCCACGTGCTTGGAGATGCGACGGGCAGCAGCGTCACAACGTGAGACCGCGAGGGCAGCAGTAGCAGCAACACAACATGGTGATGTGATGATAGCGGCAGCGGCTACACTACGATGCGGCATGGAGGGCAGCAGTAGCGCGGCTACGGCGGCATCCAGAGCGGCAACGCGAGGCAGGGCAATAGGAACGAGATGGGGTTAGTGGCCCGCTGCGACCGGCCTCGACCAAGCCAAGGCGTCTTGACTGACCCAACGCGATGGCATGGTGCACGAGTTGCGACCAAGTGCATGGCGTGGGGTGGCCACGCGGTGACCGCGCCCACGGCGCCTGACCACTCGAACTATGACATGAACGAATTTTAAAGCTTCAACCATGACCCATCTAGCTCGGTTATGACCCAACCAACTCGGCCAAGCTAAAGATGGTATCTAAGGCTACTAGATGGAGCAAAATACTCGGACCAAGGCAGACTAGAGAAGAAAATATGGGCATGCCAAGTTGGTGCCACCAACCGGCACCCAAGACCCTAGACTAGCTGTCCAAACATCGTTTTCTCACTTTTTGTGTCAATTAATTGATGATCAAAACACATACCAACTAAACCAACCCCTATACCATTGAAAAGTACTTATTTTGATGCAACCAGCGGTACCAAAACATGAAACTAATGTTTAGGCATTTTTGTTAAAATTTAAACGACAAAATAGCATTGTCTATTATCATGTCAGACTTACCAGAATTCAATGTTCGATTAGTACTAACCTCCCCTAACACTTTTGATTGAATTTTTAAAAGGTTTAAACCTTGCTAGATTTAACTAACAATTGTACCATGACCTAGCCCATACTACATACTAACTCTTAGAAACATAATATCTAAGCACTTCCTAATTAATTTATCCAATATAATTTTCCAAAGAAGGATACTTTTAAACATAAGCTCAAGTGCTTGTTAGCAACGAAAATGACCCTTCTAAATTCCACATTTGATTTTTGACTTCCCAAATTACTAACTCGTAGTATTTATTGTCCAAAAATTACTATTGCATTTCCATCTACTACACTTACACTCTAAACTTTATTCAAGTACTACATACAGATTATATTTAACTTTTGTTTATAAAAATTGTTTTTCATGTTAGACAATTAAAGCTACATATTATATTTTTCTTATTAGGATTTTCACTAATAGTTTTACACACTAAATAAATTAACTTAGGTTTTTAGTTGGTTCCTCTCAACAAGAATAGTAAGTCACATAAGAGTTGTTCATCATTTCATGTGAGTTTTTAAATCTTAAAAACCGATGAACTCATTTCGGTAATTTTCTTAGACCTAAATCTTGGCGCTATACAAGCTCGTAACACCAGGGGTGTTACATCTATCACCTCTGATGGGTGATTACTTCTCAGTTTGACATTTATTTCCATCTTTGGAGTAATGGTACTCCCAATTGGGAGAAAGAGAAGCGCCTCTGGGAAGAAGAGTAGGAAAGAGAATGCTCTAAAGTGCTCGTCAAGAGCACTAAGAGATCTCTCAAAAAGGCCACCAAAAACATGTCACTTTTGCTAAAACACTGGTTAGAGTCCTCCCAAGATATTGGCTAAATCCCCTAGGGGTGTCCTCAGATCACCCCTGGGATGATCAAGTTTGGATCTCTATGTTGTGCCCTTCCCTCGTCCATTGATTGTTTGCTCCCAGTGTTTCATTGGTATTAATTTTGATGTCCATCTCGAGCATCGTGTTCTCTGCAATAGTTCTTCGCTCCCTGACCACATCTATGATCCTGTGCAGGCGACAAATTCTTTGAAGGCTTCCAAGATGCTTTCGAATTCAAACTCTTTGATGGGCTACAGTCATTGCTTGGTAGTTGGGCACTTGCGCTCTAAGTGCAGAAATGAAGTCAGATGTCTAGCCTGCCACAACTATAGGCACGTTCAAAGGAAGTGTCTTACCAGATTAGTTTGGATACTGAAACAAATCCCTAAACTGATCTTTGATTGCCAAAACACCCTACATTCTCACGCCGGAGTTGCTGAGGTGCCAGAGTCTGTGCCCCTTCCTCCAAAAAATAGTTGCAAGTGCCCCCAAAAATCAAAGAACAAGTGATTGTCCTACATCACATGGTCCTCCCTCAAGATCTTATTGATGTTGACCATTCAGACTCCTCTATGCACTTTCTTAGAGCTTTTGGACCAGATATCCCAATGGACCTTGTTGATCTGTCTTATGATGATAGCTCATCCACACGCGACACCACCTCGCCTCTGGATGAAGAGGCCTTCAAGTTCTTGGCAGTGAACAGGCTTTGCACTGATCAGCGGTTCCACAACAACCTAATTTTTGGTCGAAAGGATAAGCCTAGAGATATATTTTTTAGAGGTTCCACATCATCTAGTGGCCAAGCACTGATTACTGTTGATCAAAATGCTATTCAACCTGCTCTACTATAGCCAGGTACCAACCCTAGTTCATCACGTATAGGCATGGAAATTGTCCCATGGAAACCTGTCTTAGATGTCATGGTTCTCCAGCTCTGGCCCCTAATACTTGAAAGTCATCGCCAAGTGAGAATTGAAGAGAATACTACTCCTATCATTCTGTTAGGCATTATTGGGCACAAGCAAAGCCCAACAACTTTTGGCCTAGACAATTTTGAATTTCAAATGGGACAGATGTAGCCCAGCCTGCCAAGTGGAGCAATTCAGGAAAAGCGCCGAGAGCACAAGAAAGCAAACATGTCTCTTCCTGTATCTTCTAGCAGTTCAGTCACCCCAATGGTTGAGAGCTCTATCAGGCGTAGTCTATGGGTCAAATGTGCCACGGATGGATTCCATGGGGTCAACCGCATGGGTACCACATCCTCGCCAACTATGCTATTTGATCTTGCAAAACTTTTTACACAGATCAATGATCTTGACATGCTTGCTGCACCAATTCTTGAAGATGAGATAGATTCTGTTGTAAAGCACATGCCTATTGATAAAGCACCAGGACCAAACGATTTCAATAGATTCTTTTTGAAAAAGTGTTGGCAGTTCATCAAGGGTGATTTCTACTCTGGTAACGCAAATTTGGGGTGCATCAATACCTCCTACATCACTTTGGTGCTGAAGAAAGACATCCGTGAGACTGTCAGTGATTTTCGTCCCATTTCACTTATGAATATTACTCTCAAAGTCATCACCAAAATTTTAGCGGATAGATTGCAGACTATTATTCTAAAGATTGTCCATTAGAACCAATATGGGTTCATCAGATCGTGCATGATACAAGATTGTCTGGCTTGGAGCTATGAGTATATACACCAGTGTCACTACTCACGAAAAGAAATTGTTATTCTAAAACTAGATTTTGAGAAGGCGTTTAACACGGTTGAGCACTTAATGATCATCCAGATCATGACTCACATGGGCTTCCTAGATAGATGGTTGCTCTAGGTACAGACCAACCTTTCATCTAGATCATCTGTTGTGCTCCTAAATGGGGTACCTGGCAAGTTTTTCAAATGCAAACGAGGAGTACGCCAAGGTGATCCTCTATCTCCTCTCCTATTCATGCTTGCTGTGGAGCTTTTATAGATTCTAGTCAATCGAGCCTCTGCCATGAATCTTCTTCGATTGCCTATCCCATAGACAAGTGGTGACTTCCCTGTAATTCAGTATGCAGATGACACACTTATGCTTCTCCAAGCAGACGCCAGGCAATTGGTCTTTCTCAAAGCACTGTTGCACAGTTTTGCAGAGTCGACAGGGCTCAAAGTTAACTATAGTAAGTCTCATATGTACCCCATCAATGTCTCCAATGAAAGAATGGCACACTAAAAGGTCCTTATGTGGTTTTGGTAATTGAGTGACAACCTAGGTGGACTAATTATGTTTATGTAAGATACACAGATGATTAGTCCACAGGTATATGTGTGTGAGCAACATATGCCATGGAGGTGAAAATGGCTTGGAGATATTGCAAAGCTCACACATGTGATGATGAAGGAGCTTAAATGCACATGAGACATGACATTGAGTCATGTGATCAAGGTGGAGAAGATCAAGACATGACTTGTCTTGATGGACCAGTTGCAAGCATGAAGGGCAAGTTGGAGGCTTTGGAGCAATGGACCGCATGGCGGTGAAGCTTAAGCAAGACTTGGCGCTAATGGATGAAGGCAACGGTGAAAAGTGTAACACCCCTGGTGTTAGGCTTGCATGATTGCACTTGCATTCCATGAACATGAGCATCATTCATCCATTCATGAGCTTATTTTACATGAAACATGTTATCGAAACATTGCAACATATTGTATATTTCATGAGTGTTGTTTTTGTTTATGAAATGATTAGTGTGCAACACTCAAGCGCAACATGTGCAACTTACTTTAGTGGAACCTAGCTAGTTAGTACGATACAACAAGATCATGAAACATGTGAAACATGACCATGAAACAAATGTAACATTTCAATTATTTTTCATCGTTTCAGTGCATTCTATGCTTGATTCTTATGTGACCAATATGTGGTATGGCTAAATATATTGTTAAATATCTTAGCTATGCTTAGAAAGTCATTAGGAACAATGTTCATGTTGACCATTTTGCCTAATTAAGTTTTCAAATAATGGTTTGACTTGTTTTGACTCCTAAACTCTTTAGTTTGACTGTTTAAAAAGTATAACTTAGAGTCTATGCATGTCTAAGCAACCTAAAGCAAAATTGTAGCAAATTTTATAAGGATCAAAAGTTGTTTTATGACCAACTCATGAAAATGTGTACAACATGCTCTAATTGGTCCCACAAGTCAGATTTGTGGTGCTGACTCAACACTTAGAATTTTCTAAGTCAGAAATCAAATTCCAGTTTCAAATACTCAACTTTGGCTTGATATAACTTGTGATCCAGTGAGAATTAGGTCTTGGTCCTTTAACATGATTTGTAGCTGGTATTTAGAGCTATGAATTTCATTTATACTGTTTTCGCTGACATCCAACGGTTTAGGAGTTAATGGCCGGTGAAAACTCGCTGTCAGTCGCGTTGGTTAGCTGAATCAGCAGCTACAGTGCCGACTGGTTTAGAGAAGCACCGCTTGCGTGGATGCCACGCATCGCCGGTCGCCTGATCGCGCTAGGCCACGTGCCATGGGCTTCCTGACGTTGCTGGCCGAGTCTTGTAGCACCCCGCACGCCTGCCCGACCGAGTCGCCTGCTTCATTTGCATTTCTTCGCCTCCCACCGCGCGCAGCAATAGAGCCACTACAACTCCACCGTTGCCGGCCAACCTTCGCCCTTGCCTAGCTCCCGTGTCTCTGCAAAAATGCGTTGCCCAGTTCACCCAGAGCCTCGCCGTGATCCCCTCTACCACCTCCACCGTTCAATCGAGTCAGTTGAGTCGGGGTAAGCATGTATTCGTCGTTTCTTCGCCGCCGCCTCCATGGCCGCGCCTTGCCGGAGTAGAGCTCACCGCGGCCAACCACCACCTATCCCTTCTCGTCATCCGTTCTCTACTTGGTTAGCACCGTAGTAGCCTAGTGAAGCTCATACCGAGCTGGGTTGGGGCAATGCGAGCTTCACCATCGCCGGAGTGCTGCAACAACCTCGCCGTCGTCCGCTATTGCCGACGCCGTCGTAGCTAGGGTTTGGTAGCGATTGTGGGAAGGGCATAGATCGACGCGGTTCATCACGTAGAGCACGCTGGTGCCGCTGGTTTCATTAGGGAGCCACCGTCGGCGAGCTCGACCATCGCCGCACCGTCGCATGGCTGTCTCCCCTGTTCTGTGTCGATGACAGGCGGGCCCGACTGACACGCGGGTCCCGCATGTCAGTCGCCGAGCCGAAGGCGGGAGCCAGACCTGGGCTACGCTGAGTTGTGGGCTGCCGTGACCTTCGGGCTAGGCCCAGCCGTAGATTTAGGTTTTCCTTTTTCTTTGTTTTGTTTATTTGTTTTTCACAGATTTGTGTATAGATCCAAAAATGTGTAACCCCAGTTTGGTAGATTCCAAATGTTATGGTTCCAATTTTGTTGAGTTCCTAGTAAAGTCTAGTATTTAAGAAAAATATAACATCAGCACTTATAGTATAATTTTTGGATGAATTAAATAGGAACTTGAAATGTGTTTTTAGATGCATGCAAACTTGTTTGAATTTTATCTTGAGTTTCTGTGGTCAAAAAATTATGAAACTTTGTGGGTATGCTAGTCTTGCTTAGTAGAAGCTCTGGTAAAAATTTGAGAGTCATTGCTATGTATGGTTTTTGAGTTATAGATTTTCCTTTTATCATTGAGTAATACTTGTGTGAATTTTCATAATTTTTCTATAGATCCAGTAAAGGTAAAATTTGGTGAGTGCTATTCTTATGCTATAATGATACTAGGAAAAATGTGAAATCTATTGCTTGACACTTTTAACTAAGGTTTCCTATTTATGCCTTTTTAAGCAATTATGCCTTGTCATTTTTGTGTAGGCTATTTTACTTATCTAAATGCCCTGAAAATTTTATGATAGTCTACTTAGAGTAGTGCTATGCTACTGTAATTTTCTCAGATTTTTATGAGCACTAGAAATACATGTTGCTATGTAGCCCTAGTTAAAATGAAATAAGATAATCTTCCTTAATGCGAGTTTAGTTGATAATGTTCGCTTTGGTGTATCTTTGAAGCATCTTAATTTGCTGTGGTGATTTGGCATGTTAGTACCATGGTTGTCATAGTAGATAATAGTACATGTTCTTGGATGATGTTGACTACCTTGTAGAAGAGCTTTGCTACGACCTATACATGCTCCTCTACATTTCATGCACCATAATCATTACATGTCATCTCTCCTGATGCACCTCTGCATTAGCACTTATGCATCTGCATCATACAGGATCGTAGGAGGATTACAAGTAGCAGTTCAGGAAGAGCAGACCAGGACCGATCCACAAGAAGTCCAGGCACCGGAGGTGCCAGAGGAAGAGGAGCAAGGAGAGGACTTGCCGGAGTGCGTGGATCACCAACCTAGTTCGTTCGAACGAGGCAAGCCCCGGAGCATTATAAGTCTCCTACTTTATAAAAGCAATTTCTTTATATATATACATATGAGTTATATATTATTGCATTAAGTTGTAGGAGTTGATTGAAACCGTTGATGCATTTATTACTATCCTTGCCTACCTTATTACCTTTTCCCTGTTAGGTCAGGATTGAATAACTGCTTAGCCTTGCTTAGACCAGTAGCGATCGATGATACTCGATCACCTACATTATGGGTGGTTACTGGAAGAAATTGGCTATGGAAAGAATGATATCCTGGATTATAACCATATGTGATGGAAAACTAGAGACCGGACGGAAAAGTTGGAGGCAACCTAGACAGGGTTCTGGGGTGCTGTTAGTTTCCGTCTGTGTCGATTAAGGACCGATCAGTTGCTCGTCCCTCTTGTCATGTTGAACGCATGCCTCACATTTAGCTGGCCGAATAAAGTACCTTTCGACCGCGAAGCTAGTGGCACATTTCGGGCCGGGATCTACATGAGTGCGCGTATTGGTGCTGATGGGGGTATGACAGGGGCGCGAAGAGTGAGCCCAAGGGCAGGTGCGACCTGATTCCTGGCAGTCTAGGCGGTCCCTAGGTACTGTGGCTCCAGATTATCCCGCGGCTACCTAGAAAGTGTCATTGGTGATCTGTAGCTCACTTGATCGGTGGGTGTGGTTTGTGTGAGGAATAAATCACCAGCTGGTTAGGAATCGATTCGAATCGCCATCGCTCCTGGATAGTGAGCACTTGACTCGAGCTATGGCATCGTAGTAATTATTATGGAACAATGATGGTTATCTAGATGGTATGGACATGCTAAAGCTAAATTGGTAACTGGATGTTAATGGTTAATCATGTGATTGCTATAGTACATGTGCTTACCTAGATGAATAGGTTATAATAAAGATGATGCAAAGTATCTAAAATGATGTTTTCCAGGATAGCTTATGCTTTTCGCAAACAAGTTAGCTAGTCCACTAAAGAAAGCCTTGCATAATCCTTGGTGTCGTTTTATTGTGGTTTATGACGGGTAAGTCTAGCTAAGTACCTTCTCGTACTCAGGGCGTTGTTCCCATTGTTGTTGCAGATGGTCAAATGTACTATGGCTATTGCATTAACTGCCTGTATCCGGCGATGGGTGACAACTAGGACCAAGGGCAAATGGTCACTCCGTATCTCTCACCTGATGCTTTTGTTGGAGATGACTACCTACTGGCACTGTATCTGAACTAAAAGTGTGTGTGTGGCTTAAAAACTATTTACTTCCGCTATATTCAGTTGAACTCGGTTTGTAATAACTTTATGTTCTAAACTCTGATGTATCCACTGTCATTGTGAACTTTATGTAACAGTGTGACGGTATTTGCTAAACTTGTACTGATCTTGGTTTGTATGTCGATTGGTTTGAAATCCTTCGTGGTTTCACGGACTACCGGGTTATACGGGTTTAAGTTTGCCAAATTATCTGCTTTGGCGGAAGATTTTCTTACTTAATCTCGTATAATTGGTCGGTTCTGTTACAGCTGGCATCAGAGCAAGGTTTAGCAAGGTTACTATTCATGCATGTATTTAAAACAAAAGGGTTTTGTGTTACAAAACTAATTACGAACTTATAGTATATAGGTGTTTCAACCTTTAATTTAAAACTTAAGAGTGTGCCAGTGGTCATATCCTATATGCCCAGTTAAGGACTTTAGGTGGCTTATTTAAGTACTAACTTAGGGGGTCTTTGCATCATATTTCTATTTCGTCGCTCATACGGCGTGCTATTGTATGAGTGCCATTCACTTGAATGGTAATGAATGGATCCATTGCCTCTACGCCTCGGTAAGTGAGAGTTGTGAGAGCATGGTCGGACACACTGCCGATCTAGGGAAGTGCTTATATGATGCCGGATTATTTACATGCTATACGCATGTTTGTATGAAGGTATCCAATGTGTGGGAATTCCGTCCTGTAGTGACGATGCCGTCGATAGGACGATGTTTCGGGTAGTTGCTACCAGTTGTACGCGTATCTAGGGAATACGTGTAAAACGAGTAGATTACTTTACTGCTTCCATGCATAAATTTCATAATGTCAGGGGTTTGGGCTGAAGTGGATCTTTTGCAGGTACATAACAGTGCTATCGTGTAGTACGTATTAGCTACTGTTATGAGAGATCGCTGTATGCCACCGTCTATGCCGCTAGCCATTTTTATTTTTCTAAGTTTGTGAGAACGTACGGAACTGTGCATGCATCATGTTGTTACATATCATTCATGGCATTGTTCCTCCCCTTATAAGTTGATTATCTCATTTTGATAAAAATGACAACTTAACCTTGTTCTACATGGGTAATAAAACAAAATTTTGCTACAGATGGCCCGCACGAAGCAGACTGCCCTGTAAGTCCACCAGAGGAAGAGCACCTCGACGCCAGTTGGCCCTGAGGGAGCACCTGCACCACGGACACCTTCTTGAGCGAGTTTGGCATGCCGACCTTGCTTTGGAGAGTGCTCCATGATGTGGGGTAGCCCAGAGGGTCAAGAGCCGGTGTACTCTTGGAATGAGAGCCTAGTTAGCAGAGGATGGACTCGTAGTGGTAGATATCACCATTCCTGCTCTTGGTGATGCTCCTAGAGTGGGATGGTTGGCACTTGGAGTTTGAGGGTCGCACTCCTGTTGAGGGTGCAGAGGGAGCAGCTTTCTGTGTCATCAGGGACATCATGAGCAGATTTCCCAGAGAGCTAGCAGCAGCTCTAGCTGGCACTTTTCCTAGGGATGATCCTCGTGATGCTATTTGGGTTCAGCCTCATGGAAGTGCTTTGGTCAGAGGTCCAGCTGAGGGACAGGCTAGCGACAACCATGCTATGAGTGCTATGTTTGCCGCTATCAGAGCGTACGAGGGTCTTGAGTGTACCTAATGGACTTTGACTGGTTTGCGTGGTGATGATAAGCTCAAGTCAAGAAAGCAAAAGAAGCAGCAAGCACGTGCTATAGATAGCTTGCAAGAGCAGTTGGCTGATATGAGCTTACAGCGAGACCAGGCAGCAGAGAGAGGTGATAGAGCTATGCAGCGGGTGCATATGTTGACTCAGGCCAACAACAATGCAGACCGCATGATTGGACAGCTGGTTCAAGAAAGGAATGAAGCCTGGAATACAAGGAACCTTCTACGACAGAGGGTCGATGAGCTAGAGGAGTACAACGTCAACCTACACAAGGAGTTTCACGCGCTCTACAATGGGGTTGGCCCCTATGCTCCTCCAGATGTCGCTAGCATGGACATCGACGATGAGGACTGAGCCTATAGTTTCACCTAGGGGCGATGGTGATGTCTTCCGACCCCGACGACAGCCCCGAGGAGTAGTCTAGTGGCCTTGCGCTAGTGTGTAGGTCCTGTCGCGGTGACCTTTCCTTTTGTCGCTTGTAACCTGATGTATCTTGTTTCGAACTTATGAGACTTGGCATGTGATTGGAACTTGGCTAGTAATGTGATATCTGAACGCATAAAAGTCCAGTGTATGTATGCTGGCAACCCGGTTGTAATGGATGCAATGTGTGTGCTTAAGTAATCTAGTTAGTGATGTTGTGTTAATTGGAATGAATTATTGTGCCCCTAGTTTTATTGTATGAATTTATTCTCTCCTAGTGAATTCAGTATGGCATAATCTCTTTCCATTCACCTGCAATTTCTACAACATCGCCTAATGATTACTGTTGCTGAAATATGCAGATGCCGAACACTCGCACGCACCGTGTATGACGCTACTGAGGTAGGTGGTAGTGCTGCTGGAAATGAGAACCGTGAACCGCCACCACCTCCTCCACCATACACTGCGGAACAAGTTCTTCACACAGTTCCTTGGAAGTCAATGCAATATGGAGGGCATGCAGCAGAACATGGAAGCTGCATTGCGCCAAATTGCTAACAACACCCGCCGTGGGTTAAACCCAGGTGGACATGAAGCGAATCAGCATAGCAGTTTCAAGGACTTTATGGACACCAGACCACCCATTTTCAAGGAAGCTACAGAGCCATTGGATGCAGAAGAATGGATAAACACCATGGAAGATAAGTTTTGTGTTCTGAGGATGACAGAAGTATTGAAAACGGAGTATGCAGCTCATCAGCTGCAAGGCCCTGCGGGAATGTGGTGGAAGCACCACCGCACCACTTTTCCCCCAAATGCCCACATTACTTGGAGGGAATTCACTGAAGCTTTTCGTGGAACATACATTCCCCCTGGGTTGACAGAAATGAAGTTTGGAGAGTTTCTCACACTGACTCAAGGTACCAAGACTATGACCCTAGTACCTACATGCATTCAACAATCTGAGTCGCTATGCCTCTGACATGGTGAATACCGATGCCAAAAAGATTGCTAGTTTTCAAGAGAGGTCTGAATCCCTAAGATGATGAAGCACGTGGGTACTAACACAAGGACTGGGTTTCAATGACTTTGTTAGTGACTGCTTAAAGCAAGAGAAGAACAACAATGTGTATGCTACTTCCAAGACTCGCAAGAGAGCTTTTGAGTCAGGTCCAGTCCCAGCCAAGGGCCCCGATGGCAAACCATTCTGCGTATCGTTCGCCTGCCCCTGGTGCGAGGTTCAGGCCATCCCCAACATGTAGGAATCAGAATGCCCAGCAACCTCAGAGGAATCAGAAGCCATTCAAGATGGCTGGTGCCACAAGCCAAGACTGGACAATGGCAGTTCATTCTAGAGCTGCTACTCAAGTAAGAGGCCCAGTGTTTCAACTACAATCAATCTAGGGCACTTTGCGAAGTTTTGCCCATATCCCAAGAAGTAGCAGAATCAGTACCAAGCTCGTGTGCACCACACCACCATTGATGACATCCCTGGAAGGAGAACCCATGACAGCCAGTATGTTTTCTATCAACAATCATCCTGTAGTCGTTTTGTTTGATTCTGGATCATCTCATTCATTCATAAGTCAAGCATTTGCAAGAAAGTATGAGCAAAAGATAGTTGAATTGGAATGTACTTATCGGATCAGTTCAGTTGGGGCTGATCTATTAACTAATCAGGTAATCCAGGGAGTAACCCTATGCATAGCAAACAGGCAGTATAAGCTTAACTTGATAGTTATGCCAGGTCTAGTTCTGGATGTGATTATAGGAATGAACTGGATGAATAAGATGGGAGTAGTAATTGATGTTGGAGGAAGGAACATTTCTCTCAAGGAACCTGTTGGAGAAGGTACATTTCAAGTAACTTTACCTCAGGAGAATAGAGCTAGGCCAGTACAACTTGTGCAGTCCAAACTACACTTATAGCTAAGATCCCAGTAGTGTGTGAGTTTCTAGACGTGTTTCCAGATGAGTTACCTGGTCTTCCACCGAACCGAGATGTTGAGTTCGCCATTGAGTTAATCCCTGGAACACCACCAATCTCAAGAAGGTTGTATTGGATGCCTCCAAATGAATTAGCCGAGTTGAAGAAGCAACTCAATGATCTGTTGGCTAAGGGTTTGATTCATCCTAGTTCCTCAGAATGGGGATGCCCCACACTGTTCATGAAGAAGAAGAAGGATAACTCCTTACGGATGTGCGTGGACTACCGGCTACTGAATGTGGTGACAATTAAAAACAAGTATCCTTTACCTCAGATTGATATCTTGTTTGATCAATTGTCAAAAGCCAAAGTGTTCTCCAATGATAGATTTGAGATCAGGGTATCATCAGATCAAGATTAGGCCACAAGATATCCCCAAAACTGCGTTCTCCACCAGATATGGTTTGTACGAGTATCTTGTCATGTCATTTGGTTTGACAAATGCTCCTGCATACTTTATGTATCTGATGAATTCGGTCTTTATGCCGGAGTTGGATCAGTTCATGATTGTGTTCATTGATGACATTTTGATATACTCTGTGAATGAACAAGATCATGCCAAGCACCTAAGAATTGTCTTGACTAGACTCAGAGATCACCAGTTGTATGCTAAGTTTAGTAAATGTGAGTTCTGGCTGAAGACAGTTCCTTTTCTTGGTCATGTGTTATCTGAGAATGGAATCTCAGTGGACCCTAGTAAAATACAAGAGGTTATGGACTGGCAAGGCACCTAGCACAGTTCATGAGGTTCGAAGTTTTCTCGGATTAGCCGGATACTATCGCCGATTTATCCTGGATTTCTCAAAGATTGCCAAGCCGATGACAAGTTTGCTACAAAAGGACCATAAGTTCGCTTGGACAAAGGAGTGTGAGGCAGCTTTCTACACCTTGCGGAAGTTGCTAACCACTGCTCCTGTTCTGGCACAACCAGACATAGAGAAGCCATTTGATGTATTTTGCGATGCATCAAAGAATGGTTTAGGATGTGTCCTGATGCAAGATGGGAGGGTCATCACTTATGCCTCACATCAGTTGAAGAAGCATGAGGTTAACTACCCTACACACGATTTAGAGCTTGCAGGCTATTGTGCATGCTCTAAAGATTTGGAGACACTACTTGCTTGGAAATGTGTGCAATATCTTTACAGATCATAAGAGTCTCAAGTATATATTTACTCAGTCTAAGTTGAATATGCGACAAAGAAGATGGTTAGAGTTGATAAAGGATTATAATCTGAATGTGCACTATCATCTGGGAAAGGCAAATGTAGTAGCATATGCCTTAAGTCAGAAGTCACATTCTCTTGCTGTGCAACCATTGTTTGAGGATGGGTTCAATTTGTTACATCCTGCTGTGTTGCATAATATCCAGGTTAGCTGTACCTTGGAGAGCAAGATCATTGAGGGATCAGAAAACAGATAAGGGAATATTCTATATCAAGGAGAAAATACAGAAAGAACCAACCAAGCACTTTAGAGTGGATGAACAAGGAGTGTTATGGTTTAAGGACCGTTTGGTTGTACCGAAAGGATCGAGAGCTCAAGAACAAATTGATGGATGAAGCTCATCACTCTAAGTTATCTATCCATCCTAGGAAGTAACAAAATGTACCAAGAATTGAGATCCTCATTATTGGTGGACAAAAATGAAGAAGGAGATTGCAGCTTATGTTGCTCGTTGCGACACATGTTGTAGAGTGAAAGCTCTTCACATGAGACCCTACAGGAATGTTGCAACCTTTGTCAATACCAGATTGGAAATGGGATGATATAAGTATGGATTTTATCACCGGATTCCCTACCTCACCAAAGGGAAATGATTCGATTTGGGTAATTGTGGATCGCCTTACCAAATCAGCTCACTTTTTACCAGTCAAAACAACATTTTGACCACCTCAGTATGCTGAGAAGTACATTGCAGAAATTAGTCCGCTTACATGGTATACCAAAGGACTATCGTGTCTGACCGTGGGTCACTAATTTACCGCTCATTTTTGGGAGCATCTTCATAAAGGTTTGGGTACTAGCTTGATTCGTAGTACAGCTTACCACCCACAGACAGATGGGCTAGACAGAGCGAGTTAATGCTATTCTTGAAGATATGCTTAGAGCTTGTGTGTTGTCAGTCTAAGGGTTCATGGGAATCATGGTTACCTTTGGCAGAGTTCGCTTACAATAATAGCTACCAAGAGAGTATAAAGATGGCTCCATTTGAAGCATTGTATGACAGGAAATGTAGGACACCATTGAATTGGGTCGAGCCGGGAGAAAGAAGGTTTTACTGGAGTCGATTTTGTTGACTGATGCTGAGAAAAAGGTCCATATTATCCAACAAAACATGAAGGCGGCACTAGTCACGCCAGAAGAGCTATGCCTGATAAGAGGAAGGAGACCGCTAGAATTTCAAGTTGGTGACTACGTTTATCTGAAGGTCACTCCAATGAAGAAAGTCCAAAGGTTTGGAGTAAAGAGAAAACTTGCTCCTAGGTTTGTAGGACCATACCAAGATCGTAGAAAGGGAGGGTCCAGTAGCTTATAAGTTACAGTTACCAAAAGCAATGGGTTCGATCTTCCCAGTCTTCCATGTATCATAGTTAAAAAAGTGCTTGCGTATTCCGGAAGAGAGAATAGAACCTCAGAGTATTCAGCTCAAATCAGACTTGGAATACCATGAGCAACCAGTTCGAGTTTTGGACACTAAGGATAGAGTCACTCAGAATAAAGTGGTAAGAACATATAAGATACAGTGGAGTCATCACGATGATGGTGATGCGACGTGGGAAACAGGAGAGTATCTGCAAAACGCTTATAAAGATTTTTATAACGAATGGTTCATAACTCTAAATCTCAGGACAAGATTCTTATAAGGGGGGAGGGCTGTAACACCCCTGGTGTTAGGCTTGCATGATTGCACTTGCATTCCATGAAAATGAGCATCATTCATCCATTCATGAGCTTATTTTACATGAAACATGTTATCGAAACATTGCAACATATTGTATATTTCATGAGTGTTGTTTTTGTTTATGAAATGATTAGTGTGCAACACTCAAGCGCAACATGTGCAACTTACTTTAGTGGAACCTAGCTAGTTAGTACGATACAACAAGATCATGAAACATGTGAAACATGACCATGAAACAAATGTAACATTTCAATTGTTTTTCATCGTTTCAGTGCATTCTATGCTTGATTCTTGTGTGACCAATATGTGGTATGGCTAAATATATTGTTAAACATCTTAGCTATGCTTAGAAAGTCATTAGGAACAATGTTCATGTTGACCATTTTGCCTAATTAAGTTTTCAAATAATGGTTTGACTTGTTTTGACTCCTAAACTCTTTAGTTTGACTGTTTAAAAAGTATAACTTAGAGTCTATGCATGTCTGAGCAACCTAAAGCAAAGTTGTAGCAAATTTTATAAGGATCAAAAGTTGTTTTATGACCAACTCATGAAAATGTGCACAACATGCTCTAATTGGTCCCACAAGTCAGTTTTGTGGTGCTGACTCAACACTTAGAATTTTCTAAGTCAGAAATCAAATTCCAGTTTCAAATACTCAACTTTGGCTTGATATAACTTGTGATCCAGTGAGAATTAGGTCTTGGTCCTTTAACATGATTTGTAGCTGGTATTTAGAGCTATGAATTTCATTTATACTGTTTTCGCTGACATCCAACGGTTTAGGAGTTAATGGTCGGTGAAAACTCGCTGTCAGTCGTGTTGGTTAGCTGAATCAGCAGCTATAGTGCCGCCCAGTTCAGAGAAGCACCGCCGCATGGATGCCGCGCGTCACCGGTCGCCTGATCATGCTGGCCACGCTCCACGGGCTTCCTGACGTTGCTGGCCGAGTCTTGAGCACCCCGCACGCCTGCTCGACCGAGTCGCCTGCTTCATTTGCATTTCTTCGCCTCCCACCACGCGCAGCAACAGAGCCGCTGTAGCTCCGCCGTTGCCGGCCAACCTTCGCCCTCGCCTAGCTCCTGTGTCTCTACAAAAACACATTGCCCAGTTCACCCAGAGCCTCACCGTGATCCCCTCTACCACCTCCACCGTTCAATCGAGTCAGTTGAGTCAGGGTAAGCATGTATTCGTCGTTTCTTCGCCGCCGCCTCCATGGCCACGCCTCGCTGGAGCGGAGTTCACCATGGCCAACCACCACCTATCCCTTCTCGTCATCCGTTCTCTGCTTGGTTAGCACCGTAGTAGCATAGTGAAGCTCATACCGAGCTGGGTTGGGGCAATGCGAGCTTCATCGTCACCGGAGTGCTGCAACAACCTCACCACCGTCTGCTATTGCCGACGCCGTTGTAGCTAGGGTTTGGTAGCGATTGTGAGAAGGGCATAGATCGATGCGGTTCATCACGTAGAGCACGTCGGTGTCGCTGGTTTTGTCGGGGGAGCCACCATCGGCGAGCTCGACCATTGCCGCGCCGTCGCATGCCGTCTCCCCTGTTCTATGTCGATGACAGGCGGGCCCGACTGACACACGGGTCCCACATGTCAGTCGCCGAGCCGAAGGCGGGAGCCAGACCTAGGGCTATGCTGAGTTGTGGGCTGCCGTGACCTTCGGGCCGGCCCAGCCGTAGATTTAGGTTTTCCTTTTTTGTTTTGTTTATTTGTTTTTCACAGATTTGTGTATAGATCCAAAAATGTGTAACCCCAGTTTGGTAGATCCAAAGGTTATGGTTCCAATTTTGTTGAGTTCCTAGTAAAGTCTAGTATTTAAGAAAAATATAACATCAGCACTTATAGTATAATTTTTGGATGAATTAAATAGGAACTTGAAATATGTTTTTAGATGCATGCAAACTTGTTTGAATTTTATCTTGAGTTTCTGTGGTCAAAAAATTATGAAATTTTGTGGGTATGCTAGTCTTGCTTAGTAGAAGCTCGGGTAAAAATTTGAGAGTCATTGCATGTATGGTTTTTGAGTTATAGATTTTCCTTTTATCATTGAGTAATACTTGTGTGAATTTTCATAATTTTTCTATAAATCCAGTAAAGGTAAAATTTGGTGAGTGCTATTCTTATGCTATAATGATACTAGGAAAAATGTGAAATCTATTGCTTGACACTTTTAACTAAGGTTTCCTATTTATGCCTTTTTTAAGCAATTATGCCTTGTCATTTTTGTGTAGGCTATTTTACTTATCTAAATGCCCTAAAAATTTTATGATAGTATACTTAGAGTAGTGCTATGCTACTGTAATTTTCTCAGATTTTTATGAGCACTAGAAATACATGTTGCTATGTAGCCCTAGTTAAAATGAAATAAGATAATCTTCCTTAATGCGAGTTTAGTTGATAATGTTCGCTTTGGTGTATCTTTGAAGCATCTTAATTTGCTGTGGTGATTTGGCATGTTAGTACCGTGGTTGTCATAGTAGATAATAGTACATGTTCTTGGATGATGTTGACTACCTTATAGAAGAGCTTTGCTACGACCTATAGATGATCCTCTACATTTCATGCACCATAATCATTACATGTCATCTCTCTGATGCACCTCTGCAATAGCACTTATGCATCTTGCATCATATAGGATCGCATAGGAGGATTACAAGTAGCAGTTCAGGAAGAGCAGACCAGGGACCGATCCACAAGAAGTCCAGGCACCGGAGGTGCCAGAGGAAGAGGAGCAAGGAGAGGACTTGCCGGAGTGCGTGGATCACCAACCTAGTTCGTTCGAACGAGGCAAGCCCAGGAGCATTATAAGTCTCCTACTTTATAAAAGCATTTCTTTATATATATACATATGAGTTATATATTATTGCATTAAGTTGTAGGAGTTGATTGAAACCGTTGATGCATTTATTACTATCCTTGCCTACCTTATTACCTTTTCCCTGTTAGGTCAGGATCGAATAACTGCTTAGCCTTGCTTAGACCTGGTAGCGATCGATGATACTCGATCACCTACATTATGGGTGGTTACTGGAAGAAATTGGCTATGGAAAGAATGATATCCTGGATTATAACCATATGTGATGGAAAACTAGGAGACCGGACGGAAAAGTTGGAGGCAACCAGACAGGGTTCTAGGGGTGCTGTTAGTTTCCGTCTGTGTTGATTAAGGACCGATCATTGCTCGTCCCTCTTGTCATGTTGAACTGCATGCCTCACATTTAGCTGGCCGAATAAAGTACCTTTCGACCGTGAAGCTAGTGGCACATTTCGGGCCAGGATCTACACGAGTGCGCGTATTGGTGCTGATGGGGGTATGACAGGGGCGCGAAGAGTGAGCCCAAGGGCAGGTGCGACCTGATTCCTGGTAGTCGGGCGGTCCCTAGGGTACTTGTGGCTCCAGATTGTCCCGCGGCTACCTGGAAAGGTGTCATTGGTGATCTGTAGCTCACTTGATCGGTGGGTGTGGTTTGTGTGAGGAATAAATCACCAGCTAGGTTAGGAATCGATTCAAATCGCCATCGCTCCTGGATAGTGAGCACTTGACTCGAGCTACGGCATCGTAGTAATTATTATGGAACAATGATGGTTATCTAGATGGTATGGACATGCTAAAGCTAAATTGGTAACTGGATGTTAATGGTTAATCATGTGATTGCTATAGTACAGGTGCTTACCTAGATGAATAGGTTATAATAAAGATGATGCAAAGTATCTAAAATGATGTTTTCAGGATAGCTTATGCTTTTTGCAAACAAGTCAGCTAGTCCACTAAAGAAAGCCTTGCATAATCCTTGGTGTTGTTTTATTGTGGTTTAAGATGGGTAAGTCTAGCTGAGTACCTTCTCGTACTCAGGGCGTTGTTCCCATTGTTGTTGCAGATGGTCAAATGTACTATGGCTATTGCATTAACTGCATGTATCCGGCGATGGGTGACAACTAGGACCAAGGGCAAATGGTCACTCCGTATCTCTCACCTGATGCTTTTGTTGGAGATGACTACCTACTGGCACTGTATCTAAACTAAAAGGGTGTGTGTGGCTTTAAAAACTATTTACTTCCGCTATATCAGTTGAACTCGGTTTGTAATAACTTTATGTTCTAAACTCTGATGTATCCACTGTCGTTGTGAACTTTATGTAACGTGTGACGGTATTTGCTAAACTTGTACGATCTTGGTTTGTATGTCGATTGGTTTGAAATCCTTCGTGGTTTCACAGGACTACCGGGTTATACAGGTTTAAGTTTGCCAAATTATCTGCTTCAGTGGAAGATTTTCTTACTTAATCTCATATAATTGGTCGGTTCTGTTATAAAAAGCAAGTGAAGTCAAGATCGATGAACCAATATGATCATGTGATGATATGAAGTGGATCATATCATTGTTGATCGTGTTGGTGCATGTGTTGCATCGACATTGGAGGAGATGGAATGGAATGCGCAAGGCAAAGATATAACCTAGGGCATTTCATTTCACCGGTCATAGGTTTGTAGAGAAGTTGATGATCGGGTTTAGGATAGATGGCCGTACTATCAAGAGGGGCAAACTTGTTTGCATATCGGTCATCTAGTGCCACTTGAGTGATCTAACTTTGCATCGTCGCTAGGATTGAGTGGCTTGGCAAGTTGAGTGGCTAATCATTTGGAAAATGATTGTGAAAATGCTAACACACATACACATGGGTGGTGTACACTTGGTGGTGTTGGCACATTTATAAAGGAGATGAAGTTGGAGTTGATGTGGATCAACTCGATGATGGAACAGAGGCGAGAAAGGTTCAAAACTCCACCAGTGGAGTGTCCGTCTGTAGAGTGCGGACAGTCCGACGGTGCCACCGGCACCCTATACAAAAAAGACAAGGTTTCGCAGAACTGATCGGATGCTGGCCTCGGTAGGACCGGCGCGTTCGGTCAGTGGCAGCAGTGAGCGCGTGGTCTCGGTCTCATGATGGGATGCTGCCGCGAAGAGTGACCGGACGCTCAGGGTCTGCGTCCAGTCAGTGCTGACGTATGGTGACATAGATGGCGCTGGAGTTAGGCACATGGGCACAGAACTAATCGGACACTGGTCTGTGTCTGGTCATGGTGGACCGGACGTGTCCGGTCGCAAAACAGAGGCTCAGGGAGCTCTCTAGAAACGACCAAACTCAGGCGCAGCAGCATCTGATCATTCACTGTGCAGCGTCAGGTCGCAACTTAACCATTGAGATCAGGTGGCTCTGGTTGAACACAGAGCGACATGTGGGCGGCGTAGAGCGACTAGACCCTGGCAGGGTGCGTCCGGTCGATCTGACCGGAGTGTCCAGTCATCCTGAAATTTGCCTAGTGAAGGGGTAACGGCTAGTTTTGCCCATGGGGCTATAAATAGAAGGTGGTATCGGCCATGGCTTGCGCATAGCACCTTGGGGCACTTTGTGTCCATGCTTGAGAGTACTTGGGAGCCCTCTATCTCATATAAGCTTGATAGTGATCATCCGATTGTGTGAGAGAGCGATTCTAGTGCGATTCTATCGTGAGGTTGCATCGAGTGGTACTAGGTGATCGAGTTGCAAGCCAGTGGTGCTTGTTACTCTTGGAGGTTGCCACCTCCTAGATGGCTTGGTGGGAGTCTCCGTCGAAGCCCACAAGAAGCTTGTGTGGTGCTCCAGAGAAGAGCTTTATGAGGGGCATTGTGCTCGCCCCGTGAGAGCCGCGAAGAGCAAGTCTAGTAAAGTGTGTCATTGAGCTACCCTCACTTTTGGGGTAGGTTCTTGTGGTGTCCGACGTGTGGGCTTGGTGGGTGATGTCAATTAGCCACCGAACCACCAAGTGAGCGGTCGACACAACAGGGACTAGCGTGTTGGCAAGCACGTGAACCTCAGGAGAAAAATCACCGTGTCAACCTTGTTCTTCCCATTGGTTTGCATCCTCATTACACAAGCTTGTAATTACTTTCATATACATTGTGCTTGTGTACTTGCTCTTGTATTTAGTTAAGCTTGTGTAGCTCACTAGTTACCTTCTTGCTTATGTAGCATAGAAGTAGCTCCCTTACGTGGCTAATTTGGTTTGTGTAACCTTGTTAGTCACATTGCTTAGTTTGTGTAACTAAGTATTTGCGCTCTCTAATTTAGCATTGGTTGTCTTATTATTGAGTATTGCTAGTGAGCTTAGGTGGCTTTGTGCTTTTGCTTACTAGCATGTGTAGGAGCTCTCTTGTTGCTTAAAGTACTAGTGGCATAGGTTTGTGTGATCTTGCTTCTAGAATTGGTTAGGTGAGCTCTAGCTAGCCCGGCACCTTTGTTGCTTAATTATGATCTTTGCAAGGTGTTAGAGAACAAAGATAGAGGGGTGTAGTCTTGGCTAGACCGATAGTATTCATTCCGCACTTGTTTCGGTTAGCCGACACGATTAATTTTAGAAAGGACTATTCACCCTCCTCTAGTCTGCCATCTCGACCTTACACACACCTTGCAATTGCTTTTGGCTATGACATAGGCACCATGCCTTTCACTTACTTGGGTTTACCCATGGGTACGACCAAGAGGATTTCACTCCGATGATGGATAGAGTTGAAAGGAGATTATCTGTGTGCTCGACTTGGCTCTCATACTCCGGCAGACTGGAGATGGTCAACTCTGCAATAACTCCTATCACCACGTATGATATGTGTACCATCAAGTTACCAAAGGGAGTCATTGACAACATTGATAGGGCAAGGAAATAGTGCCTCTAGAGAGGCAATGACCCTGAGAAGAAAGGTGGAAACCTTGTGGCATGGCCAACTGTGATGAAACCCAAAGAGAAGGGAGGTTTAGGTGTGATTAACCTTCGGTTACAGAATGACGCTCTTCTCCTAAAGCAGTTGAACAAGTTTTATAATAAGGCGGATATCCCATGGGTACAGCTTATTTGGAGCAAATATTATGATCCCAAGGTGCCCCATGGTGCAAGGGAAATGGGCTCTTTTGGTGGAAGGATGTATTGCGCCTCAACGTCATCTTCAAAAGAATTGCTAAGTGTGAACTAGGGGATGGCTCATCAGCTTGTTTCTGGGAGGATCTGTGGTCTGAATTAGTGCTATCCTAAGACTGTCCAAGATTGGTCTCCTTCGCAACGAACGGTGCCATTTCAGTGATGGAAGCCATGCAGGCTGAGGATCTTGATAGTCTATTTTTTCTCCCACTATCGCAACAAGCTTTTCAGGAGTTTGAGGATCTGCAAGCCCGCCTGCAGTTGATCCCATATGATGACACTGCTATCGATCAGTGGGTGCCCATCTGGGGTAACAAGTACACTTCGAGACGCTTTTACTCCCACATTTTCAGCAATGTGCAAGCGGTCTGGAAATCCAAATGCACCCCGCGCATCAAGTTCTTTGCTTGGCTAATTCTAGTGGACCATTTGAACACCAAGTCAATGTTGAGAAGGCACCTGAACATTCAAGACAGTATCTTCTGCGTCATGTGTGATGATGGGGAAGAGGAGACCATCGAACATTTATTTTTTGACTGTCCTTTTGCACAGGAATGCTGGGCTACTATGAACTTCGCTTGGGATGGATCATTGCAACTCTTGGATAGATTGGTGAAGGGAAGTTTGGCTCACAACCTACCCTTCTTCACAGAAGCTACGTTGATTGCGGCATGGAAATTGTGGAAGATGCGGAATGATAAGGTCTTTCAAAGGCGACAACCGAGTCCGAGTGCCTGGCTAGCTAATTTTAAAAATCAATGTTTACTGCAGTGTGTTCGTTTTAAGGATGACTTGAGGTCATCTTTCTGTGTATGGTTAGATGCTTTTAGTTAATCCCTTGTATGTAACTACGTTCTTTCTCTAAAATTAATATTAAAATCTCACTGTGGGGATCTCCCCCACAGTATTTTGCTGTAAAAAAAAGATAATCACCAATACAGATACATCTATTTATATTGGTGGCTAGCTTAAGAGAAGCGTCAGCGAAAATAGATCTACACTAGTGTTTTTTTTACATGGATCGACACTTTTCTTTTGTAGTGGTGCCTGCTCTTTGGAACTGTCGGTGAAAAAAAACATAAGCGTCACTAAAAACTGTTTCTGCACTAATAAGAATTCGAATTTTGATATCAGAACTTTCTACATTCTCATATTAGATTCAAAGCTCCAACTTTGAATGAACTAGTTTAGACATTCGAGTACTCAATTATATTTTAAAATATTAAAGTTTTCTTTCGACAATTTGGAGGTGTAATAAATTATAAACTTACATGATGTGAATCATGTGATTATTAGATGAAAAGAATAACGGAAGAGCAAACCAACACGTTGTGGGCTGAGAGCCTCTAGCGCTGCAAGTTCGGGTCCGCTGCTCCTTGCATTGGCTGTTGGGTTTGGTGGGCCGCGACTACTTGGTGCTCAGCGGACTGGCTAATATAAAGACAACTTTTGGACCTAGAATTGGTTTGTTCCGGCCCAGATATATATACCTCAAGCTTTAGGCAGCTCCAATGTCTATGCTACGACCATTTTTAGTGGAGGTCTTAGTGAGTTTCAAACTCATCAAATGAGATGCCACATAGATAAAAATAATAACGTAATAAGAAATTTATAATTAAAAAGAGGGAAAAGATGGGTTTTCATCAGGTTAAAACTAGATATACACTATTTTCAAGTCTATGGAACATGTTGAAGCCGGTATTGAATATAGTGTTTCGATCATTTCTCTGATCGTGCCTTTAAATGAATTTGTGCACCGAGAGACTATGTCATTCAACAGTTACAATCTGTTTAGGTGATATGGCAGTTTTAGACATTTTAGAATGAAACTTGCCACTGAGAATGACTTAAGGAGGTGCAAAGAAGAGAGAAATAACTAAGAGAGGTACAAACAATAGAGTAGAGGTGCAGGTGCAGCTTAGCATTGCTGGAGCCTATTGCTTATTTGAGTATAGGTGCAGAGAATAAAAAACAATTAAAGGACACAAATACGAGCATCTGTTTGGGGAAAGCTAGAAAGATGATTTTTTTAGTATGTCTGGATCCCACTTTTATATGTCCATTTCTAATATACTTAAGATAAAGTAAATTAAAAATAATAAATAAATTATGAAAAACAACACTTTATTTTCATACAAGTTAAAATAAATATACCTAAATATAGATTCCATGTAAAACACAATTGCGAAAGGCAAAACTTGTATAAATTATGAACCATATAAATTATAGTTAGTAAATAGTTAAATGAAAAACAAAAATTTAGATAAAAATAAAAATAATTTTGATAGATCAAAAAAGGTACCTTAAAAATAATGTTTTAATAAGTAAAACTACCATAGTGATCTTATAAATTCATATTACAGTGATCTAGATTTATCAAAAGATATAGAAAAAGGCAAATAAAAACTCCAATATAAATAGAGTAAATATGGAAGAGATAGTAGTAGTGTAGAATGCAATCACCGTTCCAACTAGATTTTTCCATGTACTAATAAAAACAACGAAATCACAAGAACGTTTTGGGAGGGATTACAAGCATGCACAACAGCTACCCAAACTAGACACAAATGTCTGGGTATGCAATCTAGACAAAACTGTCTTTTCATCAAAGCACTTTGGATCTGTACACGCCACTTCTTTCTCCTCCCCCATGCTCCGTGCCTTGCCATTTTGATATGTCCTCTCCCCGTGAGTCTAAGCTCGGCAATTCATTTTTTTCCTAGTTTTCTATCTCCAGTGACATAGATGAATGGGAAATGACCAAACAAAATGTGTTGATTTCAACGATTGTGGCTCAAATCTCACGACTTTCATGGCAACCTAGGAGAGAAACATATTCATGTGACCAATATTATGAGTTTGTGACCAAGTCACGAAAGACATATTACCTTTTGATACCTAGCTTCGTGTAATTGTTCCATCGGTTATCTGATGCGCATGCATGAGAAGCTCACAGTAGACGCCTAGCATTATATTATTCGGTTTTTCTTTGCAAAGAAGGTTATCACAAGCAGAAATAAATGTGGTCATATCATGGATGACAAACAATTTAGTACAGTGGTATGTCAGCAGACCTGAAATCAACACATCACTCGTGGTACAATGTGATAAAAATAAATAAATTCAGAAGATGGCTAAGGAATTAAATAATTTGTGAGAGATTTGGACAATAGTTTTATTAAGAATGGAGCTAAAACTCAAACCTACCTTGATTCGGCACTGGTAGAAATTATATAGCAATGAGTAACAGTGGGATAAAAGAAGATGAGAGAGAGAGAGAGAGAGAGCTTTAAGAAAAAAAAATCATCAACGATAGCTATATGGAGTTCGCACGTATGGATTCGGAGGAGGTGCATGACGAGGGAACCAATACAATCAAAGAAACAGAAATTATGTATAAAAGATATTTTCAAGTAATACAAACTAATTATTACAGAGAGAAAAGGCTAGCTCTCCGCACTATTTGTATGGGCCATCTCGCTAGTTTTAACAGCACTGAGTGGTATGTCTATTTTTCTTTTGATTTTGGATCTTTTTGGAAACAATATTATGATAATTTAATTAATCAAGGAACCTCAGCTAAGAAACTGATATTTAAGACCAGAATAACATTAGCTAGTGTGGGCTGCCTTCCTCATGGGTAGTCAACGTGATATAAACTTAAACAAGTAGAGCTCAACTTAATGCCTTCCAATCCCTTCTAGTGATAGTTTAGACTTTTTTGCACTCCCTTGTTCTAATTTATATGTCGTCAACCGCTGTTGGAGTTGCAGATCGCATGCTGTGACTGGCTATGTCATGATTTGACTTTATAGTGTTTCTATTTATACTCTCTGGGTTGACTTTCTAACCCATCTATTATAAGTGTTATTTAAACTACTAGCTTATGTGGAATGCAAGAAAAATGAAGTCAACAGATTGTTATATTGCATAATCGCTGTACCCCTGTACCTTGCCTTTGAAGTTCATTGTGCAGACAAAAACATCATTGAGGTTCATTTCAGCAGGTATAAGGCCGTTATCATCCAAAGTATTCTGTTGCAACTGAAGTTCCTTTTCCTTTCCTAAATTATAGGAACTGAAGTTGTCTGTTGCGAACTGCTTCATCATGCTTGTAGTTGCATATGTAAATGCTGAAACTACTTCTTCTTTATATCCCATCAAGTATTTGGAGGAAATGCATTATATTAATTAAACTATTAAGTTGTAGTATTATCTCTGTACTAGTTTGATCCTTTTCTGCTTTAACCAGATCTGGTTAACGCAGGCTCTAGACATAAATTCTCAAGGAAATCGGCACCATAGAATACAGAAAAGTGCATGTTTGATTCAACTTAAAGGAGCACACGATATCTTAGGCTGTGTTTGGCATAGCTCCCAGGGGCTCCGGCTCCTCCGCGAAATCACCGGCAACCTAAAGGAGCAGACGAAACCACTGTAGCACAGAGCCGTTTTAGATTTTGTACCGTAGCACAGAGCCGTTTTGGATTTAGAGGTAGAAAATGAACTGAGAAGAGGAGGAGCCGGTGGAGCCACGTCACCCGAAATTGTCTCCTCCGTCCGATCTTGTCTCGTGTGGCTCAGATTTGATGGACCCGCTTTCGTCTGAAGCTGCTTCTCGTGCTTCCGGTTGCCTTGTCCGACTTCTCATCTGCTTCCCATTCGCTTCTCTAGCTTCTCCTCAGAATCCAGAGACACGAATATATACTCGAGCTTCTACTTCTCCTTCCACATTCTTCTCCTCTCTCCTGAGTACTGACGCGGGTAAGAGCGACGGCGGCTGGCCCCAGCAGGAAGCGGTGGCTGCGGCCGCCCTCCGCTTCCTCCTCCTCCCCCTGGCGCCCTTGGTCGCCAGCACGTGTCCCCCTGGTTCGCCTCCTCCTCCTCCCCCTCGCTGCCTCCTCCCGTCGGTCCACGCGTGCTCGACGAAACCCTAGCTGCTCCTTCATCGCTGCCAACGGCGACTGCGTCGTCTCAGCTCGTCAGCTCGATCTGCCGGTACGTCACCCCTTTCTCTCTTCTCCCTCGTGGACGTGCGGTTGCCGGCATGCGGGTTGAGGTGGCACTGGGGCCGGGCTGCACGTCGGGAGGTGGGGGAAGGAGGGCCCCTTCGGCCTGCAGTTGTTGGCCTGCCCCTGCTGTGCAAATTTCTTTGGATTTTTTTGTGTCGGATTTTTAAGGTTTTTTTTGGTGAATCAATATATCTGAACCTATGCTGTGATGAAGACGTGGCTAGGTATCTGAATTGTGTTTGTTGATGGATGAGGAACGAAATGAAGCCGTGGGTATAGGATATGAAGCTCAAGCTGGCGAATGGGTCTAGAGAGGTGTGGATGGGGAACGACATGATGCCATGTCAGGTGTTCTTGGTTCTCAGTCTTGCCTTTCTTTATCAGCTTTACTTTTACGTATGATTCTCTTTTTTTTTACTAACACAATTTTGTTTTGTTTACATGCTCCACCTGCTTCGCCCTTTGTGACTGACTGACATTTTGTTATGGCAGCATATTATTTTTGGGTCTCAGTACAACCCTTGTCTTGACCTCTTCGTATTTGTTTTGCAAGGATCTGCAGAATGGTGTTCGTGCCTGGGTTCTTCCTTATACTCTACCACATCATGTGTGTGTGATTTTGTCAAGGTTAGATAGCTCTCTACCTATCTTGTCATTTCATCAGTTCAGTTTAATTCCTTTAATATTTTATCACACTTTCTGTTTTATTCAGGTGAGGTCTGCCGCAGAATGACAAAGGTAATTTTGATTTCTAAGCTTTCCCTTCTGCATGTTGTGGATAAGTTATGAAATGAAGAAAACATAACAAATTTAAGTATGGGCACGACCATTTCATGATTCGTGGAGTTAGAACCTGCTGTTTTAGTGATAAGCAAATTTTAATATGGACACGATCATCTAATCATTTCATGATTACTGCCTTTGCCTTGCAGTCTTTTGTACACATATCCAAATTGCAGCTACATAGTTAAAACATCTTTGTGTTGCACTTTTTCCTTTGCATTGCCTTTGCTTGTGATGGACCTGCATATTTTTTGTTGGCACTGCCTGTGATCAAATGTAGTTTATATCTACAGTAAACTCCTAGTATTGTTTCTATGCAAAGATTAAACATGTTCTTTACTTATGCCTTAACCAAGTGATTTGTCGGTGCGCGCAAGGGCGCGCGTAATGGACTAGTATACTTATGTTTGAGAAGTGGCCTCCGATGGAAGCATTACCGAGAAAGAAAAGATGAGAATCAAATGAAAAACAAGAAGAAAACCCTCCGTGTCTCAAGGCATGATCTAACAAAGCATGCGTCGTGAAGTAAATGAGGTCTCAGTCGGGTACTTTGTGTATGGTTTTTATTTGTGTCAACTGTTAAGTAAAATGGCCGTATGGAGTTGACACGGGGAACGTCAGCTTGTACAGAAAAATGCAGGTCGTATGTCAACTGCATTGCTATAGGTCCTTTGTCTATCCGCTGACAGGCTATAGAGCCCACCCTGTCAACATGCTCTGAACTGTTAAGTGTAAGATAACCGTTTCGAGTTGACATGCGGAACGTCAGCTTGTATAGAAAAATGCACTATGTCAGCTGCATTGCTAAGTGCTTTGGCTGTCCGCTGACATTAGAGTTTTGTTTTTAAACAATTCCGCTGACATTAGAGTCCACCCTGTCAACATGCTATGAACTGTTTGAGCTTCATTATTGTACCGTGCTCATATTTATATAGAGAGGCATGCATGTGTACTGCACATTGAAATGCACTTTAATATTTCTTTTTCTTATCACCCCTTTCAAAAATATTTGTTATTTAGGAGTACAAGCTAAGCACATCTGCTATGCGCATTTGATGATCTCCAGCAGGTAGCCACGTCGGCACTGAGCCAGGATCGGTGCATCGCGGCGACGACCTCCAAGTCCCAATTGGTCCATGACGCCGCACTGAGCCGTCACGGCTGGCCGCCCCCATCGTCGACGACCGCCAGCCCGACGCCGCCACCACCCACCGGGCACCGGGCACCGCCCCTCACTAGCCAGCCAAGCCAACCGGCGCCCCGCGCGCGCGCGTGCCTCTTTCACCCGAGACGTCCCGCGCACGTCTGGCTGGCCGGGTCCGCGCGTGCGCCGGCCGGCCGGCCGGTGCACCGTGATGCGACGCATCGCGCATGCATGCATGCATCCATTCCATTCCACCGGCCCGCAACCGCAGCGCCAGCCAGCGCAGGTGGAGGCCTTTGAACCCCCGCGCCGCCCCACCGGTGGCGCTGCTCCCCCACCACTAGACACGCGCCCAGGCCCAGCCGCCCAGCTCGCCACGAGGCCACGAGGCGACGTCGCGATCAGCGGCGCTGTGCCCCGTTGCCTGCACGGCTCCCCGGCTGCTTGCGAACGCGGCGGATCAGGATTCAGGACGTACGAGCGTGCTTTCGGTGAACAGTTGGTGGGCGAGCAGGACGTTTAGGCCGTCTTCGGGTTGACACGCCAGTCGATCGCCCACCGGAACCACTGTCCACTGATACGTACGTCACAGGAAGGCCGACGGATTGCCTGCCATTGCAGGCTACTTGCATCGTTTCGTTCCACGCACTTGGGCCTATGGCACAATTTCACTTGTTCCATTCCACGTATGCTCTTTACACTCTGTTTGTCGTTCCATTCCACATACTCCTATGCTCTTTACACTCTGTTTGGTCCGGAGTACAAACGTATAGTAAACTTCTGAACTTGTCTGACGCGGAGCCAAAGGTGCTCGCAAAATCACTCTCACTGGTAATCCCTCCGTCCAGAAAAGAATGCAACTACGTGTTACGTAGCAAAAGTAGTTCATGTTTAACCAAATTTCTAGTAAATACTATTCATATTTACGGCACCAAAGTAATTTATTATAAAAATACATTTGGTAATTAATCTAATAATATTTATTTGATATCATAAATAAATATTGATACTTTTTATCTATAATTAATTGAACTTAAGATAAAACCATGACACTGTGCTAGATTTGCATTCTTTCCTGGACGAGGGAGTAACTAGCTGTTTAGCACACGTCCAACAAGAAAAGTAAGATATTAATTTATATTCTATAATGCCCACGTATAAGGTGCTTTTTATCTATATATTCTCTCTCCAAAGAAGTTATGTATCTGATACATTCAAAGTTTTTGGCCTCTCTCCCCTCTACGTGGCATCTTATACTAGCTTAGAGCTAGTCATTTAAAAGTGTCTTTAAGTTGGCCTCTTTCTAATTTCTAGAGGTAGTTCAAAAGACTTAGCAGTGGAGTTTAAGGACGAAATACAATTAAGGTCCTGTTTGGTTGAACTCCACTCCTAGATTATCCAGCTCTGCTCCTTGATTCTCTAATGGAGTAACTCTACCTGATTCTAGCGGGGAGCATGGTGGGGATTAAGCGAGAATTGATTCTAGAGAGATTATGATGTGGATTGAATAGGGAGCAGTGAGGAGTAGGTTTTTTAGCTCCTAGGCCTCGGTATAAATGAAGAAGTGATTCTCGTTTGCTCCCATCGAGGCATAACTTCATTTTTTAACTGGTCCAAGGGGACTAGTTAAAGGGTTTAGTGGAGAGAGCTACCATGGAGGTTTTCAAAACATAGCTACGTTCAAGTTTAACCAAATTCATAGAAAAATGTAGCTACATCATTTTCAATATAAAGAATATTATAGAAATATATTCAGTGGTGGTTAATGAAACTAATTTGGTGTTGTAGATATTGCCATGTTTTTTTTAATAGCCTAGTCATAATTGATGAAGTTTAATTAGGACAAACCAAAACACTTTAGATTTTAGTTAGCCCAACTTTAGTAATTAGTATTAGATATTTCCAAAAAAATGTTAGATCAAGTCTAGCTTATAGTAAAACTAAAAGTAACATAAGTTAGTAAATGAAGCATAAACTTTGTGGAATCTGACATACCGGAGGAAAGAAGAGCCCAATCATGCGTCATAATGAGGGCTGGTACTAAGTATTACAAACAATATCCACCACAAAGGCTACAATTTGAGATTATCCACCATGATTTTTTACGTGATTACGACGGTCGATCTATATATACCTCACAAAATATTAACAAAGGAGTCTAAAAATTCCACTTAATTCAAAGTACACATCACTGATACAAAATGATGTCTCGAAGTGCAACCTACAAATACATGAATTCTGATTGGGTCTAGACCGCAAGAGTTCTTTGTTGGTCAATTTACCTTATAATAGATGCCGTCAAAAAATTTACCTTATAATAGAATTATATGACTTTGACAACTCAAAAAATCGTTTTTGAATGAGATGATTTGCGGACACGCTAGGTCATATTTAGGGCACAACTACCGGGCTATGATAGGATCAGAGTAAGTGTGTGATAGTTGTGCCCTAAATTATCGTTCGAGGCTTAATTGTGGTCCCTTAATTATCATTCGAGGCTTAATTTTTTGTCCCTTAATTATTGTTCGAGGCTTAATTTTGTCCTTGAACTTTAAAATGGTTGTTACGGTCCTTAGAATTTACTTTTGGACTCAATTTTATTCTAAAACTATCAAAGTGGTTTTTTAGTTCTTAACTTTCTTTTTTGGGCATAATTTCATACTTGCATGTGGCAAACTAGAGCTTGCAACGATGGCCTTCTTTTCTTTTCATGGATGGCCTTTTACTTTTAGGCTTGGTTTTAATTAAAGATGTTTGAGAACTATATGTCATTTACTCATTTTGTATAGTAAACGTTGTAATAAGTTTGGTCTGAGTCCTCTAATAAGAGGATGAAGCCGAATGCTATTTTCTTTATTAAAAAATTACACGGTAATGAATTCGCTTTGCTTTTAAGGGCATGTACAACAGGTCCCTTCACCCCGTCCCTTCGGCGTAGTTTTTATAGAAAACACCCCGTGAGAGCGTAGAGACGGAGCCGGCGTCGCCTCGCGAGGCGACAGGAACGTCCCGTGCTCCAAGGAGAAAAAGATGGCTCCAGCAGCGATGTACGGGCCACCTCCTCGACTCGTCGTTGCGCGGATCGGGGGCGCTCGCGCGCGCAGGTGTGATTTGCGCGCACGGGGGAAGGTGCTCTCGTGCCCAAATCTTCTCCATATGTACCTAGTGAAGGTGAAGCATTGCCAGGTCCTTTCTTCTTCCTCGCCGTTCACCGCCAACCTTCGGCGACCGCTATGTTGAGCGCATCGGCTAGGAAGAGCAAGCTAGTTGGCGCAAGTAAGAAGAGCAAGGGCGCCTCGGCTGCTGCTACGGTGACGGCCGCGGCCCCAACGCACACATCCGGTCATGGAAGTGGCTCGATGGCAGCGGCCCACAACCTCGATCGTGGTTGCGGCTCGGCCTCAGGCGCGGATTCTGCGGGCCGAACCCTAGGTCGTGGAAGCAGATCAGCGTCGGCGGCAGCAGCGTCCCGCCCTATCTTTGGTGGTCTCGGGTACAGCGCAACGATGGCTCCATCCTCCATTGATGGATCTGGCGGAGCTGCCTTCCTCGACCCGGCGATAGCTCCATCATTGGATGGTGGGTTTCCATTCCCCCCTTCATCATCTACTGCTTGGTCGGAATTAGGCATCGTTGATCCGATTTCTCCATCGTTTGGGCGTTCAGCAGGTTGGGATCCATCATGGTAATATCTATCTTTTATGCTATTTGGATTAGTGTCAGCTCATAGTTCAGATTTCAGAGTTTCACAAAAAAATTTAGTGTCAGCTCATAGTTCAGAGTTCACATAAATAATTTTAGAGTTCAGATTTCATAGCTCCACAAATAATTTTAGTGTCAGCTCATAGTTGAGATTTCAGAGTTCACATGAAAAAATTTACAGTTCAGATTTCAGAGTTCATATTTTCAAAGTTTCACAAATAATTTTAGTGTCAGCTCATAGTTCAGATTTCAGATTTCAGAGTTTTATATAGCTGCCCAGTGTTCATTTTGTTTCATTTATAGTGTGATGGAGTGAGTGTTTCAGTTATCTGAATCTTTGTTGCGTGGTGGTCTCATTTATCTGAATCTCTGCATTTACAAAATCAATAGCTTGAATGTAATGTTTAGGTAATTTGGACTTCATATATGCATTGATAATGAAACTAACTATGCCCTGTAGCATACTTAGTCTTGATGGTTATTCATGCATTGCTAGAAAACACTCTTGTATTATTAGTTTCAAGGTTTGGGGAGTTATAGTATTTTGGTAATCAACCACACAATTTTCGCCAACTAGCTTGCTCTTTTCTAGCCGATGCCGATGAAGACCCACGTCCATCTAATGAATTAGCTCTTACATGATTGTTGCATGATTTTCTGAATTCTGTATTATACCCAACTGAATGTGTTAGACTGAAAGAGCTTCTTTGTGCAGACGGCTTCTCGGCGCCGACGGCTCTCTCTCTCGGTCGTGGTGGCGGCTCGGCGCTGACGCCCCGCTCTCTCGGACATGGCGGCAGCTCAACAGCAGCAGGGACCCGCCCAACCACCGGTGGTGTCGGCAAGGGCGTGGCGACGGCGCCATCCTCCATTGATGGATCCAGCGTTGGTGGCTTCCCCAGCATAGATGGATTTCTGTTCCCTCATTCACCGTCTCAAGCCTGGTTTGATGCGGCCGGCAGTGATCCCTCTTCTCCTGTATCATGGTAATCCCTCTTCTCCTGGTTTGTGTTTTTTCATTTTACAATCATTGTTTAAGATCCAGTAGAAGAATAACATATATTGGATAGATGATTGTTTTATATTCTGCAACTTTTTGGATAGATGATTCTGCTATATTCTGCAACATATTGGATAGATGATTGTGTTGTGCTATATTCTGCAACTCAAAGCCATAGTGGTTATTGTTTGTTTCCTGCAGGGACAAAGATCCACGTCCATCTGGTGGTTTCATGAGCTACTTCGGAAATCAGCCACACAACTTTCATTTGGTTGGTGCACCTATTCACAACAGCCCTTTGAATAGACCAATGTCCACCAACAATGATGCAAGTTCACAGCCTGAAGTAGAAATATTACTTGACAATGACAATGTTAGGACTGAGAAGAGGATCCTATGGACAGAGGAAGAGGATCTTAGATTGATGAGCGCTTGGATAGAACATTCAACAGACTCTACCTGTGGAGCCGATAAGGGTGGTAACCAGTATTAGGGTGAGGTTGTTGAATCCTACAACAAGACTACCCCACCACTTCGAAAGAGAAATCTGAAGCAATGCATGGATAGATGGCACAAGATTAATAGGTGGACGGACCTCTTTGAATGTGCTTATGTAAAGGCTCGTAGAGTATTTACAAGTGGATATTCTGATCAAATGTGGATTGATGCAGCCCACAAGTTCTATGTGGAGGACAACAAAGATGCAAAACTAGGACCCTTTGTTGGGATTGAGGTTTGGAAAATTTGTCGAGAAGTGTCAAAGTGGAAAACATACAATGAAGAGCTGAGGAATGCACGTAAAAGGAAATCATTTCATCTTGAAGAAGAAATGGATCAGGAAAATGATGAAAGTTTGGAAGAGATGCCAAATCGACCAATGGGTCAGAAGGCAGCTAAAAAGGCAGCTCTAGCTGCAAAAGGCAAGTCAAAAGGCTCCAGCAGTGAAGATAATGGTAACTCAAAGGAATCTGCTATTGATCTAGACAAATTAGGCAAATTCCAAGAGGAAACAAATGCAAACCGTATGAAGATATTGGAACTGCAGCAGAAGCTATCATCTGAGAAGCTTGAGACCACAAAACTTGCCCACCTTACTGCACAAGAGACCAAAAAGGGAAAGATGCTTGAGAAAGAATCAAAGATGATGGGGGCTTATAACAGCCTCATCTTACAAGATACAAGTTCAATGTCCGATGTGGAAAAGGCAGAGCGAGTTGCTGCCATGAAGTGTCTTAGGAAGACCCTTTTTCCTGAAAGTGACTGAACAGGTAACTTGAGCAACCTGTACACCTCTACACCTGCCATGAAGAATTTGAGCAACCTGAACCTCTCATTTTTGCAGGACATGGTGTGATCAACCTGATGCTGTCATCTGAGTGCTATATACTATTTAGTGTCGCGAGCTACTTTTGTGAAATTAGACAAGGACATAGATCATATCAGCCTGTTGCATGCTATCATTTTTTTCTTTTAAATTAGCTGAGTTGCCATATGATTTTGTTTCCTCTCATGATGTATGGAGCTAAGTTGATGTATGGAGCTGTCATGTTGATTTCTGAAACTAGTGTGTAGGCTTACATAGTGTTCTATTTTTTTAAAAAAATATATGACTTATATTAATTTATATTGATGGTTTTAAAATTAATATTGTAATCATGTTCATCTAATTTATTTTTGATCCGTTTCTATCAAATAACAACAGAATGCTATACAAAATAGTATTCACGGTTGATCTAGCTACATGCAAAGCATTAAACAGCTCAGACTCTCCATTGTACGACCTGTCTTTTTAGCTGTCTGTTTGTTAGATTCGAGGGTGTTGCAGACGCCCCCCGTCTGTGGGCTGTACATGCCCTAAGTCGATGGCTCAAAGCAACCTATGCGATCGCTTTCATTGAAAAGGCGCTAGTTGCTTGTTAACCTCCAACTAATTATCCAGTTGACCCCTCTCAGATCAGATAGCCGTAATCGAATTCCAATCCGTTAGTTTGCAATCATCAAGAGAAATTAATGACTATTGACTTCGAGTGCACAACTCACGGACATCCATTATTACTGCTCATTATCCCATCGGCGACGAGCTTAGGCTGTTGATTCAAGCAACAAGTGGCGATTGCTTCCACGCAAGCGCCAGATGTTACCACGCCGAATCGCAACGTATACCAACCCCAAAATCTACGTCTACCGCTACGGCTAACCTACACCACCCATAGCCTATTAGTACATTTTTACATAACATACGAGTGCATCTTTTCTACGACAAGTAATACTACGCAGAATCCCCAGATCCAGGGCAAGCATGATGATGAGCACCATACTATACTTTTACTGACTAATGCATATCAGGAGTGTAATACGCCTTGCACTGGCTCTTGGGGCCATCCAAACAATAATGTTATCTTCTCGGAGTCCGAAGAGAAGGCCAGTGACAGTGAGAGAGCCACACTGCCACTGGCTGACCATTTTGATTTTCTTGGAAAAAAAAAACTGCGCCACCCTTGATCGGCATGCCGTGCCGGTGCCCGTAGCCGTCACGCCCACGAGCTGGCGGCCAGTTAGCCACTGCCGCCATCGTACGAACCCGGCGTATAATTATGCCCGCGGCACAAGCGGATCCACCTCGACCTCGTGGCGCCGGGCGCCCGGGGCTGGCTCGGTTGGTCTGCGCCCTGCGCCCTGCGCCCGGACTTCGCCGGGATGCGGGAGACTGGGACTGGGACCGGGACCGGGACCCGTGCAAGTTGTCCGGCTGCTCGCCGGATACATGAAAGGCTACCTGTACAAGTACCCCTGTGTTCTGCGGTTCTTGTTTAAGACTAGCGACACTGTAGAATACTAGTGTTAGTTTGTTTTAATATGCCAGCTGTCAGCGTAGTTCAAAACTTCAACTAAACTAGAACTCGTCGAGGTTTGTTAGCACGGGTCTGCATCTGGAGGTTTGTTAGCATGCATGGGCGCTGGCCTCAGACCGTCATGGTTGATTCGTAGAGGTATAGGTATAGGAGTACCTACCTCGCTACGTACGCGATGGAATCTTCGTTTGTTAATTCTTAGCTCCTATTGATCACAAACTTGGCCTATCAGCGATCAAGCAAGTCGTGAGTCGTGATTGGTCCATTACATCGGAATTTTCGATGCCGATGTACTGGTACTGGATTTAGAGAAAGTGCAAGAGGCATAAACGATAGGAATAGAAATTTTGGTAAAAAACTACCATCCAACAGTTTATCTAAATGGTTATTCAAATATAGCCATCTTCTATTTTAAATTTTTCGATAGCCAAAAAAAATAGAAGACGAGAATGACTCTCTAGAGTGCGCATGAGATATAAAAAACGGTTGGAGAGTGAAAAGATATAGAAAGCGATTTTTATGTAAATGGCTCTCCAAATGATGATTTAGAGAGAGAGATTTAGAAAAGCTCCCGGAGATATGCTCCTTATGTAATGATAGAAATAGAGATTTAATTTAGTGAAAAAATTTGTCTAATAGATTCTTCAATTAGATTTCTAAAAATTGTCATCTTCCATTGCTGGTTTCTCGCGAGCTAAAGGTGAAGATCAGGATATCTCTCCAAAGTGCGCAAAAGATAAAGAGAAGCTATTGGAGGCTGGAAAGATATATAATGCGATTTTTATTCAAGTACTCTACAAATAAGAATTTAGAGAATGAGTTTAAGAAAAACGGTTGGAGACGCTCTTTGGATATGTAAGAGTGTGACACCAAACATTAGCATTAGAACATTTTTTCTAAATATAGATTTTCACATGAAACTATACCATTCCCTTTCCAATAGGAAGTTTTACCAAATCTAAGGACTTTTTAGACAAGAACCTCTAATAAAAATTAATGAAGTCATCACATACATGCATCTTGAAAATGTAATTATTCCTTTAAATCGAGAACTTGAATCAGATGGTTAGGTTTCTCCATAAGAAACATAACCAACTGAACTGGGCACATATCACTTTATTTAGGAACGAGAAACCACTAGTTATAACTTGAAAATACCTAAATTCGGTATATAACTTATCATTTTACTATGCTTGGATACCACAAAAATCCAAGATATAGGCCTTTGAATTAAGTAAAAAGGCTCTTTATCTAATGCATCACTGAATACTCACTCTTTCTTTAACAGCATATTACTATGGTGGTGAAAGTGAAAGGATATAGCTGCACTTAGGATCTCAAATCCTGATGCACAGGGTTAATAAACACACATAAATGCTTTCAATAAATTATTTATATGAGCAGCCTTGAAATAAAGCCAATTACTGCTATTTAGTACGAATTCACATCATGGGTTTCACATGTAAGAATTGTTTTCGTTTAGTGTTTTCTCTCTTCTCCCCCTGTGGGGCCTGCTCGTTACTCTCCCTCCCTCCTAGCCTATGTATGATAGGCCTTTGAAATGTGAAAGGCCACCGATAAGATACTCGCTAGCGTTTTACTTTTTGACTCTTCTCACCTCCATGTCAGAGATGAGTCAATGGCGTCCCTATCTGCTAGCCATGCTATCCTAACACACTTTGGCTAGTTGATTTTGGTATGTGTGGGAGAGGATGTGTGTATGTGAATGTCATCTATATCTAGTGATTGAAAAGGTACTTTCTAGATCGTTCAAAAGGGTGCTCCCAATAGGACAATATGACTAGTGGCTTTCCGGGTGGCCAAAGGATCATTCAGAAATCATGTGAACTTTGGTTGACGAAAATGCTAGGGCATGTGTTGGAGCCTGTGCGAGACGCTATGACATGTTTTTCTCATAAACCCTCGCATACACAAAACTTGTCTGACCCGCAACAAAAACTGAGGTTACTTCTCTACTAGGCGCAGAGGGCAAAGGGGGGGGGGGGGAGGGAGGGAGGGAGAGAGAGAGAGAGAGAGAGAGAGAGAGAGAGAGAGAGAGAGAGAGTTAGAGAGAGAGAGAGAAATGTGATGGTCTCACACTGTGCTATTGACATGATCTGATACCTTTGTTTGAACCTAACACTCTTGTTGGCCTATGATGGCATTGTCCTAATATGATAATATCTTATCCATGGTAGCACGATACCTTCTACAATCTTATATATAAATCCATCTAGGTTTATCCTAAATATATAAAAAATCCAATTTTGACCATTAATATCTTGATTTTTTATCACATCATTTCAGGTGCTTATGTATAGGAGATGTAGATCGCCAAATGGACTGTCTGACCTGGCACGTCCAGGGTTGATGTGGCACAACCCGCCTAAGATTGGGTTGTTGTGGCCTAGTTATTAATCATGTCGTGCCAGTCCATAGGTTTGGCAAGTGGCCCATGCACGACACTAGGCTGCGTTAGCCGTGCCGTGTTGCTGACTTGTCCAACAAAGAACAAAAACAAGAAGAACAAACTATCGATCAAGAAGTCATTCTCAATATCTTACAAGTACATCATCCATCCATATATTCAATGCTCACATTCAGACAAATCAAATCGAATCGAATTTCTACACCGCTGGTGCCTCCGCGCACCGGTTGGAACCACGTTGCCTCCGCCTTCACATGTTGGCTAGGGCCTAACTGTCAACGAAGTAGGAGGGGATGGAGGAGCAGCCCCTAAAGTGGTGGGTGTTGGAGGAGGAGAAGGGAAAGATAGAGTTGATATGAAGAGGAGGCGATGTCGGTAGTTGAGAAGGATAAGTTAGGTTTCAGTTTATGGGACCAGAGGTTATGTATGGGGCGAGGCTAACTTACTGCTCACCGGTTGCCACTTAATTGGGTCTTGTTGTGCCGCCCAACGAACCTAGGCAAGGCACATGGTATGGCTCATCTTGCACTAGCATGAGTACAAGCAGGTCGTGCCATGCTTGGGTCGAACCAAAATCCTAGACCGTGTGCCAACTAGTGAGGCTCATGTTTTCTGAATATGTATATAAGGCTTAATTTGGAAGTAAGGGGGCAAACACAGATATGAAAAAAAATCTATGAAGAACTAAGTGGTTAAGTAAAATGATATTTTCATGAATTGGCTGCCCATGTAGAAGTCTAAAATTCCAATGGGATTTGAGTTTCCAAACTAGCCTTAGGCACCGTTTGGTTAGCGTCGTTCCGGGCCATTCCAGAAAACCTGTGGATGGGAATTATTCCCTAAAAACCGAACAAGGTCTTAAGGATATCTGAATAAGAAGTATAGGTTTCATATTTCTTGTCAATATTCTCATTTCCTATAATAACCATCAGAAAGAAATCATTTACGAATAACCAATTCGAAATAAAATAGTCACTCTGTCAGCCGCTGGTTCCTCTCCCTCCCGCCAAAAATTATATGACAAAAAATCGCTCGAATTGTCGAACGGCACGCAGACGGTTGCGTTGGATGTCAGCGCTGATCCTCTGGCCTCTCGATCACAACGCCAATAGGCAAGCCCAGCTCCTCGTCTTGGCCGGCTGCTGCGACTTCAATGACACGACTGCCCTTGCCGCTGCTCTCTTTGGTCTCCCCTTCCGTGCCTGCTCCGGTGAGCTGCTGCGCGCGCTTGGCCTCGGCGGCCCAATCCGTCCGCCCGATCACCAGCAGCATGCGCACCACGCAGGTCGCCTGTGCCGCGAGGAGGCCCAGCCACAGGCCCTGGAAGTCGTAGTGGTACCAGAAGGCGAGGACGAGCGCCACGGGCGTGCCCACCAGGTAGAAGGACCGGAGGTTGATGCTGGCGGCGTCCTTGGGCCGCGCGCTGCCCCGCAGCACGCCGCAGCCGGTTGTCTGCGGGCAGTTACCGAGCTCGCAAGCGCCCAGGATCGGCAGCACGGACGCGGTGAGCGCGACGATCGCCGGGTCGGCCGTGAACATGGTCGCCCACGCGCCGCGCACGAGGTACGCGAACGCGGACGCCACGCCACCGAACGCGAACCCGAGCATGAGGCCGACCGTGGCCGCGCGGCCCGCGTGGTCGGGCCGGTTCGCGCCGAGCTCGTTGCTGACGCGCGTCGAGACGCCGAAGCCGAGCGAGGAAGGGAAGATGTAGATGAGTGACGTGGTCTGGATGAGGATGCCCATGCTGGCCACGTTTGCCTGCGGGTTCGCGAGCAGGCCGCACAGGAGGATCATGATCTCGTACCACCACCACTCGAGGCAGACGCTGACGCAGCTCGGCAGCGCGAGGCTGACGAGCTCGCCCCAGCCGCGGAAGCTCTCGGCCGAGAGCGCGAAGCCGCCGGTGCGCTTGTGGACGCCCTTGAAGAGGATGTAAGCCATGAGAAAGAGGAGGAGGTTCAGGTTGGCGAGTACGGAGGCCAATGCCACCCCGCTGATGCCGAGGCCGAGGACGGAGACGAGCACGTAGTTGATGGGGAGGTGGAGGGCAATGGCGAGCGTGGCGCACAGGGTGAGCGGCAGGTTGATGGACTGCGTCCGCAGGTAGATGCGGACGGGGTGGAGGAACGCCTGGAGGAGTAGGTCCGGTAGGGAGGCAAGAATGTATGTCTCGGCGACCGTGGCGATGCCGGCGTCCTGGCCGCAGAGCAGGAGCAGAGGCCGGATGTGCACCCACAGACCGCCGATGGGCACGGCGGCCGCGAGCAGCATCAGCACGGCGCGCTGCGTGGTGACGCCGAGCAGCTTGTAATGGCCCGCGCCGAAGGCCTGCCCGCAGATTGGCTCCATGCCCATGGCGAGGCCGGACAGCACAGAGTATCCCGTGATGTTGGCGAAGCCGATGGCGAGGGAGCCGCCGGCGAGCGCCAGCCCGCCGAGGCGACCGAGGAAGAGCATCGAGATCATGGAGCGGAGGTACAGGAGCAGGCCCGTGAGGATCATCGGCAGCGAGAGGCCCAGGATGTACCGCGCCTCCGCGCCCGCCGCGCCGGCCGACATCGACGGCATCATGGGGAATGTGACGGACAGCGAGACGGACCAGGCTTCCTTCACCGCCCTCGCGAACCGGCCTGGCGGTTTGCTCGTGAGCACCGGCGGCAGGTCCTCCACCGGTAGCCGGACCTCGGCTTTGGAGAGCAGAGAGGCGGCGAGGGCCTCCTCGCCGGCACCGGCGGCATCCCGGAACGCCACCGTGGCGCCGGCGCAAGACGACATGCCCGAAACAGAGGAACGCTCCGCTCTATGTGCGTCTCGGTGGAGAGAGGGACGTCCCGGGAGCCAGCCAAGTACTGCCGCTGCGCGAGTCCCGAAACGTGCAGGCTAGCGCGCTGTCTCCGGCGCGGAGGCGACGGTAGTGACAAAGAGAAGCGAATAATTTATGCGTGGTTGGCGAGAGGGAGTGCCGCCGGTGCTGCAGGGGGGATAGGTGGGAGAGGAGGGTTTATATAGGAAAAGGAGAAGGAAGGCTGGGCTCCGGCGCCGGTGGGTTTTTTTTTTTGGAACGCTCCTGTGGGCTGTGGCGCCTTTTTGGCTGCTATACGCAGGACGACGACCTCGAAAATTCAGGTTCAGCGTTCAACAACAGCAGGCTCGGCTCGTCTCTCTCTTTCTTTTCACTTCCAACGATTCCCCACGATGAGTTAAAAAAAAACCACGATGCAATTGTTCAATCTATTGAATTATTTTATCAGGATGAAAACTAACAAAGCATGCTCGTAAGCACTGTGGCTCGGGGTAGGGTGTGTGGACCTGCGGTCGTTAGTCGTTACTCATTAGTCGCTTGGTAGTGGTTGGTGCGTGCCGAGGTGAGCAGTTTTGATTAGGGCATGTACATCATTAAGCATAAGCATATACACGAAAATTAATTCATCCAATGTAAACAGTGGTTTAACTACCTTATCAGCGCAAGGAGTAAATTTAAGCCTTTCAGCCTCTTTTATAAGCACATTCTCAAATGACATAGCATAAATAAGAAAAAAAAATTCTACTAAGTACCTCTTTTCCAAGCACGGCAGTGTGCATGCTCTTTGTGCTTGGTTCACATGGGTAGCAAATTTTTTTTTGACCCCGCCTGCTCGATCCGTCAGATGTGATGTGGGTGGCTCGAGCACCGGGATACCTTATATATTATTATCTTGCTACTCAAGCCATTTCTAAATTATAAAACGTTTTATCTTTTCTACTAAATATATTATTTTTACTATATATGTAAATATAGTGTATATCCAAATATATAGCAAAGTCTATGTATTTATAGAAAAGTTAAACGTGTTATAGTTTAGAATAGGGAAGTATAAAATAGTGTTAAATTGAGCTACAATATTTACCTTATAATTGAAAAAATAAATTAAGAAACTACAACGTTGGATTTTATGACGATCTAACAACTGCCAATAAGTCAAAGAGATCATGCCAAATACAATTAATAATTACCACAATAATAAAAAAACAAAAATAACCTTCATTGTTCGATTTATGATAATAACAACTTACATTAAACCAGAAGGTCCATGGCTAATAATCAATAAATAGTAATGGCATAATAAATTAAAGAAAAAATAGAAGATTGATTTTCATACGAGTTCGGACGAAAAATATCAATGAAGAGTCAGTGTAAAAGTATGAAAAAAATAGTTGATATCCAAGTGAATTGAGAATAAATAAATAAATAGTATCTACACTAAATAGATTGTTACTAAATAGCTACATTCAAAATTTAAAATTACAAAAAAAAGATTGTTTCAATTTCCATATGTTTTAAAAATATATAACTAAAGGTTAGTGTAATAATACAATAAGTAAAGTTGAACAAAAATAATCTCTAGCCCTCATAAGGGTTAAAAACTACAACCTTGATCTTATAGATCCAAAATGTAACTGCCCAAATCTATAAGCCTATAGCAAGGTATAGGGAAAGAAAATAGACCAGCATAAATAGAATGAGTATGGAAATAGATAATTGTGTAAAATTCAATTAATATCATTAATATAGTTTGCTATGGTAACGAAAAGTAATTAAGAAAAAGGAAAAAAATGCCAATGACAGAGAATAGAGATCACATGCATGCACAAGAGATATACAAACTAGACACCATATAAAATTATCGAAGCACTCCCAATCCTCATACCTCTCCTTCTCCTGTGCTCTATGTCTTGCCATCTTAGCCTGCCCTCTCTCCAAAACTCAAAACTCGCCGAATAGCTCTTTTCCTGTGTTCTTGGCTAGAAAGTTTTGTCATCGCCATATACCTTGCTGCAGGAGAAACAAACCAAACACAATGTGTCAATTTCAAATGGTTTCATAATGATGACACAGGGGACAAGAAATAGGTCCGACATTATGAGGAACTCGTGACAAATATGTTAACTTTTGATACCTTGTACAATAATTAGTCCATCGATTCTTCGATTGCATACATGACAATCTCCCAAGCATTGCATATTGTTCATCTTTTCCTTCACGAAAAGCAAGTCACAAGAGAAAACAAATGTGGTTATAACATAGCTGACAACAATGTGGTAGAGTTGCATTGGATGGGAACTCACTAGCGCAACTCAGTAAGTGATGGTTTGCTAGTATTTTTAAGAAGGCTTGAAGCACTTATGGATATTGTCATGATGACAAAACCGACCAACACTGCTTGAGGCAGCAATGGCTTTAGCATGCATGGGTTAAATCCAGGTTTGTTTTAGAGCAAAAAGAATTAACTACAAATCCACAAGAGAATTTACAAGATGCTCCATAACTAAAGTTACAAGTGGATCATGGAAATGAACAATTTGTGAGACACTTGCACAATGGTTTTATCAAACAATGGAGCTCAGTAGCTCACCAAGAGAAAACTAAAAGGTACCTTTGATTTGGGCTCGATAGAAATTTTGTAATAACCCTGGGATAGGGGTGGGGAAAAAGGAAGACGTGTGAGGGAGGCCAAATAGCTTTAAGCAAAGGAATTTCTCCAGAATAGCATCGATAAACAAGCAAAATGATATTAGAAGAGAAAATTAGAATCCCTGCACTGGTTTCCACCCGGTCTACCAGATGCTCTTCGTGAGCATATGCACGCCTCGGCCGTGCATCTAGCTAATGGAGTAATGGGTCACTGGAGCAAGTGTGGCCGTATTATAGATGAGCATCAGCCGAGAATTTTTTGGGCTACGCGGAGAGTGTTTCGTCCTCTTCTGTCAGAAACGGATTCTCTGCGCGATCCATGCAGGCGTCGTTTGTCCCCACTAGAGTTAATTAACAGACATATATATATATATATACTCATCTAATCACAATTTCACATGTTTGATCGAGCTAGAGGTCGAGCGATGGCCCATGCTTCTACGTAGTATACTACCACATAGTAGGGCATCACCACGGCATCTACGCACTTTGCATTAAAAAAAGCTAACACAATGGCACACAAGCTAGCTTACAAACGCCCATGGGGAGTCTACGAGTGGACTTTCTTGGAGCACCGGCGATGGATTTTTGGCTCAAACAAGACGAATTTGTACGTGGCAACAAGGATACACAATGGAGTTCTTGTTGTTTCTTGGCTATGCATTTGTCGGTATCGAATTCCCGGCCAGCTTAATGACGTTTAATATAGATATATTCCCTCAGTCTAGGAAAAAATACAATTACGGGAACCGTGCCAGTCAAAGTGGCTCAAGTATAACCAAGTTTATAGTAAATAGTATTAACATTTATGTCTCCAAATAAATTTATTATAAAAATATATTCTATGACTAATATAATAGTATTTATTTTGTCTCATGGTGTTAGTACTTTTTCATATAATTTTAGTCAAAGTTTGAACTCTTTGACTCCTCAAGATATGAGAAATTGCATTCTTTCACGGAGAGAGGGGAGTGCTAGCTTCAGCCTTCTGCGATGCGGACGACTGAAGCACAGGGCCGGACTTGCATGCGCCGTTCCTGTGTGCGTTGTGCCATGCACCAAAAGCGCCTCTGCTTGTGCTGTTGATGGCGCGGTTGCCGGCCCCATTACCGCGGGCTATGCTCTGCATGCGGCCAAAACTCTGATATTGGTCGGTCGCATATGCTCCAGCCAGGTCGTAAGATGGAAGTTCCTCTCACAGGGAGCACCGTGGGACGGTGTCGCATAATTTTTTTTCCACTAAGACAGAAAAGCAAATTAGTAACGGTTCAAGATGTACATTAGTGACGAGAAAAAGAAGCGTCTCTGAAATTTACATATATGATTGATGTGGCCAACATTAGTGACAGATTATTCACTGTCTTCGATATATGCATAATAGTGATGGTTACTGAGAAAACCCCGTCTCTGATGTACGCACAACAGTGGTTACTAGGAAAAAACCTTCTCTGCTATGTACAATGCAGACGGTTACTAAATAAAACCGTCTCTATATGTTCACAATAGCGACGGTTGTTAATGAAAAAACGTCTCTAGTTTGAACATAATAGAGACGGACACTAGTAAATATTGTCTCTGATACATACAGTAGCGACAGATACTAGGAAAAATCTATCTTCAATATGTCAATATCACAGACGTGATGTTAAAAAGCATCGTTTCTAATGTGTTTAACCAGAAATGTACACATTTAAGGAGTTTGCCTCAGATTAGATATGTAGTTGACGGTTCAGTGTCTGCAATATCCTTGCATCATAGACGAGGTTCTTTTAGAACGCGCCTTCGACGTTCCTTATCACAGACGTGTTAAATGCAATTTGTATCTCACATTCATTTATAATTAGTTCACACAACAGCCATTAAGTCATAATCATTGGTACAATAGCATAATATCTCATTGCACACCATATATATATATATATGTGTGTGTTTAGAGAGACGTTGAAAAGTTCAAATGCAGTATATTCGATGTACTGGCTAATTAATCAACTGTAGCACACAGCGGCTCACAGGTCCATGCTACAAACCGCATGATTAATCAGTAGAATGGGACTCCCCTGTCTCATTGATGGCTTCGGAGTTGGGATATCAAGAAAGAGGCAATAGTTTCCTGGATTTCACACAGAACACTTCTATCAAGGACTCTGTTGTTGGACACTTCAAGATCCTTACACACTTGTATCGGCTTATGGATAGACATGTCTCTGATATAGTTCATTAGAGATGGGTATGTTTGTTGCGTGGCTCTCAACAAAGGAAATAGAGACGGGTTTTAAGTAGACACATCTCTATTACGTTATGTAATGCTTGCTGAATTACCATCTCCGATATACTGCGTCTCCGTTGTTTCTTTCTGCCATAGTGTAGCATGTGTATTTTAACAATCTTTGGACCTTAATTATATGCACAGATTTATCAAGTTGTTGTACATATTTGAGTGCTTTACAGGTTGCTAGGGTAATCTGCAACCACATACGCTTATTTGTTATATGTTGGGTGCAATTAGCCTTAGTTTTAATAATGGCATAAGTGGGTAAATTAGATACAACTTAGACTATCTATCATAATGTCAGGTAGGTAATTTAGATACAAATTTCAAAGATTGTTTTAGATTATATTATGTTTAATAATGGCCGAGGTGTGTAATTTTAATATAAATTTATATGGTTATTTCATGCTTGTTTTCATTATAGCAAAGTAATTATAATGTATCAAACTGATTGGTCAAATCTTTCTGATTTATTTTTTAAGGACGGCAAAAGCTTTGCCGTGAATTTTATTAGACGAAGATAATCTTTTTTATTTCTTTGAATTATATATTTTTTTCTTCTTCTCGGAACGTGTCTTGTGAGATTAAAATGGAGTCTCCATTAGCGTTAGTCTTTATTTTGTACCAGTAGTCAGATGGGGGCGTTGCCGGCCGGCCATTTACATTTGAAATTTATATTTGTGCCTTTTGACTTCTCTTCATCCTAGTTTGTCTGATTCCCCCGTGAGACCGTGTTTTGATACGAACGGCCAGGAAAGCCTGGCATTTGGCAGACCGAAAATGCGAGTTCGATTCTTCTAGCTCGGATAATAATGATTCACGCATCATAAATGACGCAGATGCTGCTAAATTAGCACGCATGAGCTTATCGTATCGGCGCTAGGGTGTCTTTTTCGCTTCCTTTTTGACACTACATATACTTGATATGCACTGCATCCATGTCGCTTTTGTTATCTGGACTGGCCGGGCCGGCAACCGGCATGGCGGCATGAGGACTTAGGAGTAGTTTGATAGAGCTTACAGCCGGCCAAGTAAGATTTTGCAGTGTCAGCTAGGTTCGTTTCGGCCGGCTGGCCTTTCAAGATTACATGTGGCAACGGAGTCGATGGACGTCCACTCGAAGCAATATCTGAGCCCTTTTAGTGTGATATGTGTGTGTGTGTGTGTGTGTGTGTGTGTGTGTGTGTGTGTGTGTGTGTGTGTGTGATAGTTACATTTTGTTTTACGTGCCGTCGTCGATACAGATTATTAGAGGACAGAGACAGAAAATGGGCACAAATGTGTGAATGTGCGTCCTATGTTATATGCTATTATGCTTATGCATGCATGCACGCGCAATGCAAGAAAATCTTGGCGTCCCATGTATGCGAATGCGATGCCCCCAGAGCTGCAGATTGCGCCTGAAAATTATTGACTCACGGCCGGTCAAATAAAAAAACCGTTCAATGCATGTTTTTCCTCCACGTGGTAGGAAGTCTTTGCATGTAGAGACAGACGACGATTACATGTCGGCAAATGACAAGGGAAAGTGGGAAACGAAAACGATAGCTTCAACAGATTTGCACGCACGTACGCTGAGCTAGGGCTACAAACTAGGAACAAGTGCCGCGGTCAGTCACTTGGTCTCACATGCGTACTACTACAATTCAACCTGGTTTAATTTTACTTATCAAGAGCAGCTATATATGAAATTAAATGGAGGCACGTGGAAGCATATATATGAGCTACGTGCTCTAACTCTATTATATTGTGTTGTACTAGTAGCGCTAGCTCCATTGCCTACGACTTTTCTCTGGTCATGGGTGGAAAAAAAAACCCTCTGTATACTGTGCTTTCTTAAAAGCTGAGCTAAAACTCGTCTAAAAAAAATGGTTCAAATAAACCGTCACACAGAATACGCTTTGTTTTAATTTGTCACTAGTGGCAGCGGTACAGTGGGCAGTTGAGCACTTCCCGGCCTCCTCGTGCAATTATGCGATTTCTATCGTGAAGGTGAAACGATGCTGCCATTACGTTCTGATCCAAACTTATTACTACTAACACTACTTCACGCTAAACACAACATGACAACCGAACAAGACGAGCCGACGACAGCATCAGCATCATACTACCATAGGAAAATCGACAACGCCACAAGCCTGTGGCTGCCGTTTTCAGTACGTGATTGCTGACGGGGATAAAAGTACTCCTAGTATATATAGGCCCTTGGTTCTGCCTCCTAAAATCTTTAGGAGCTACAAAGTGACTAAAAAGTTTTAGGAGGCTTCAATTCTTTTAGGACCTTCATCCCCTCCTAAAACCTCTTAAAGCCCATCATGGACCGCCACTACCCCCGTCCCGACTGCACGCGTCGCCCCCGCGCCTTACCCCGTTCACTTCCACTAACAACCCCGCCGCCCCCATCCCCGCCGACACTAGATCCGCCCACCTCGCCGGCATCCGAGGTGCTGATCTATTTTTGTGCGCAGGTGGATTGTTAGCAGTTTCTTCCTTCCCCGTGCCCTCCCCCAACCCGGCCACGCGCGCGTCCAAGCACATCACCCCGCCCATGGACAAGTACAATTATAGGGACTTCCTATTTCAAGGCTCTTCCTCCGGTGCAGGTAGCTTCCGCACATCCCCAGAAGATGTGGACGAAGACGACTTCGGGCCGTTCGTTTCGCAGCCGGCCCCCTCCCTGTCCGCTCCCCGCCGCCACATGGAGCATTTGGATCTCAACTCACAGGCGGATGTCTTCCCCAATATTGAGTCCTACCAAGAGTTTCTACAAGGTGGTGACGTCGGTTTGGAGCAGCCACTACCTCCTCGGGCCCTGGAGGGAGGGTGCGAGCACCCGCTGGCGGAGGTCGTGGTAGAGGCAAAGGTTTGCTTGGAGGTAAAGTTGGTTTTGGAAGTGGATGAGGCAAAGGTTTGCTTGGAGGGAGTAGTGGCAGCCGTGGTGTAGGAAATTTGGGAGGAGGACGTGGTGCAACTTCCTCTGCAGGCCATGGCTTTTACAATCTAGTGGATGTTGATGCCGGTGACGAAGAAGACGATGTGCCCTCTGAAACACAGTCTCAGGTAATTGCCTATACATGGTCAATGCTTGCCTTCTCATGTATGAAATGTTGTCTGTGATATGGTAGTGAAATGTATGGTTGCCTTGCCATGTATGAAATGTTGTCTCTGATATGGTAGTGAAATGTATGCTAGGGGACTTGTGATATGGCTAGTGAGTTGTGAATTGTATGCTTGCCATTTATTTTCCAACTGTTTGACATTGCAATGCTTAGTGTGATAATTTGTTTTCTGCTATAGAATCCTCATGCCAGGGCTGATTGGTCCGAGGAAAACACACATTATTACTGTGAACTTGCTGTTGAGGAAATAAGGGCAGGGAATTGTGTTAAAGGAACAATGGCACGTAGAGGTTGGAATAACATTCAAAAAGGATTTCAATTAAAGACTGGAATCAATCTTTCTATCAAGCAATTGAAGAACAGATGGCCATAGTGCAAGGCTTTGTACACTTTTTGGAATAAGTTGCAAAATGATAGCGGTCTAGGGCGAAGACCTGATGGCACTATCATAGCATCAGCCGCATGGTGGAAAAGGGAGTTAAAGGCAATTTGCTTGTAATGTTATCACATCATGGTATGTCTACATTCATCAGTAGTTGGTCCTGATAATTTGTTTGTTGTTTTACAGAAAAAACTGAATGTAAGAAATTCATGCTTGGTGTGCCTACATATGTTGGATATCTTAAAGAGATGTTTAAAGGAATTATAGTGGACGGTCAAGCTGCTGTCATACTAGGATCATCAACTCAAGACAAGGGAGATGAGGAGGGAGACTTGGGTGATCAGGAGGGTGAGGAACAAGAGGAAGAGAGGAGTTCCTAGCAAGTCCTTTGAGCAGTAGCAGTCGCAAGTGAACAAATAGCATTGCAAGCACAGCCACAAGCCCAAGCAAGAAGAGTAAGAGCCCAATGGTCAAGGTGTTCCAGGGGCTGCTTGTTGAGTTGCAAGTATCTAGGAGTAAGGAAGAAGCAGCACTAGCTGAAATGGTAAAGCAAAGGGAAGACGAGTTGGAAAAGAGGCACCAATTTAGGAAGATGGAGTTAGAAAAGAGGTACCATTTGAGGGAGATGGAGAAACAGATGCATAAACAAAAGGAGTTGGAGAAGAAGCAAAAGGAAAAGGAGGACATAAAGAGGTGTCTGTTATTGGTAAAACAGGCTAGAGCTGGACCTACTTCTGATGAATTTGGCATAGCAACTAGATTATTTCAGCATGAGTACTATAGAGATGTCTTCGACATGATCGACAATAATGAGGAGAAATTGATTTGGTTGAGGAAGACATGGAATGACTGTAGTCCCTGTCGTCACGATCTGATATTGTGTTAAGAACTTTAGTTGTCTTCTTATGTCAGGACCTTTTATTATGTTAAGAATTTTAGTTGTCTTCTTATGTCAAGACCTTTTATTATGACCGAATTGTGTTATTTCATTTGAGGAAGACATGTATTGAGGTGTTTCATGAATGTGTGGATTAGCTGTTGTGTGTAATTATGTTATGACCTTTTATTGCTGATTTATCTCATGCTTTATGATATACTAGTGTGGATTTGTTGCTTTATGATAGTGAAATGTACTGATTTGTTTCTTTTGCTTATTACAGGAAGAAGATGAGTCTCAGGATGAGCAATGGGATGAAGAGGACGATGATAGGGATGAATTTGATCAAAGAGTACAATCCTATAAATTGCAGTGTAGGAAGAAGAGGAGGAAAATCTTAAGTATTGTTGTTGCCATGATGGGTATGTATCACTTCGACACCTATATGAACAAAGTAGAATATAGAATAGCAACAGAAAGTGGATTTGAATGGGTCATGAAGACACTAGGAAATAGCAGTTCTTGTTACAATATGTTTAGAATGAGTCAAGATTTGTTTCTGAGGCTGCATAGTTTGCTAGTTGAATCATATGGATTAAAATCAACTAGGAGGATGTCATCTATGGAGGCTTTAGGGCTGTTTCTATGGATATGTGGTGCACCTCAATCTCTTAGACAAGTTGAAGATCGTTTCATAAGATCACTAGAAACAATATGTAGAAAGTTTGATAAAGTTCTAGAGAGTGTGAACAAGCTAGCAGTTGACATCATTAAGCCAAAGGACCCTGAGTTTAGGAATGTGCATCCTAGGTTGCAAAGCCCTCGGTTCACACCATTCTTTGACAATTGCATTGGAGCTATAAGCGGTACTCATATTCCTGTAGTAGTGCCAACTACCAAGGTAGTACAACATATGGAAAGACATGGATATACGAGTCAGAATGTCATGGCCATATGTGATTTCGATATGAGATTTACTTTTGTGGTGGCTGGTTGGCCTAGGTCAGTTCATGATATGAGGGTGTTCAAAGATGCAATTGACAAGTTTGGAGACAAGTTTCCGCATCCACCTGAAGGTAATGACAACTGTTTGTATGCATTTTCTCATTATTACAACACTTGGTCTATGACTTAAATAATCCATGTTTTATGAATGTGCAGGCAAGTTCTACCTTGTTGACTCGGGTTACCCAAACCGACCGGGATATCTTGCACCGTACAAAGGAATCAAGTACCACCTGCCGGAGTTTAGACAAGGAACAATGCCAAGAGGTAAAAAAGAACTGTTTAATTACTCACATTCTTCACTCCGTAATGTCATTGAACGGTTGTTTGGAGTTCTAAAGATGAAGTGGAGGATATTGCTTGACCTTCCTAGCTATCCAATGCAAAAGCAAAGCCATATAATTATTATGTGCATGACACTACACAATTTTATTAGGGAGAGTTTTTTGAGAGATGCGGACTTTGATTTGGTTGACCATGATGAGAACTATGTTTCATTCGCCAAAGGATCCTCTTCAGACGGTAATGTGTCAAATGTATGTCATGGAGATGAAGATCGAAATATGAACGAGTTTCGTGATTGGATAGCCGATGGTTTGTTTAGTAGATCATAGATGTCAACTTGTAATGGTGATTTTATTGATGTGTTGAATTGTTGTATGGATAATTTATGGACACTTCTTTCCGATTGTATGAGTGTACAAACATTTGTATGGACTTTTTTTATTGAATGGAATAAACATGTGGCAAACAAATATATTTGGCGCCTAGAGGTAGCTCATTGTGTTGACGCCAGCAACAAAAAAAAAATCTAGCGCCTGAAAGTACCTAGGCGCACGGTGTGGCGCCAGCTTGCGCATGGGAGAAGTGGCGCCATACAGAGAAGAAGGAGCAGGGGCATGCAGAGAAGGAGCATAGGCAAGGGGGAGGGCATCATGGTCCTTTTGCCATAGCATTTATTGCCTTTAGTCAGTTTTAGAAGATGAAATAAAAAAAAATATGAGTTTTTAGATGGCTGCCTAAAACCAGTTGTAGGAGCTTGAACCAAACGGACCCATATTCACAGATCGATCGGTGGGCTGTAGAAAGTAGAAACCAGATCACTGGCTGGAGCCTGTGGCTTGAGAGAGACCCAAGCGGGCTAGCTGCTGCAGTCTGCAGGCCGCCCGCCACCGCCAGGCTGGCCAGCTAAGAACCCGGCCGAATCAAAAGCGCGACGACGAGGACTTTCCGATCGTCGAGCGCGTCTCCCAGGTGCTCACGCAAAGGACCAGCAGGCAGCAGCTCTCGATCGATCAGCGATTCAGCGCCACTAGCTGCCAGTGGGACGCTTGCGCCGCGGCGGTGCATTGCACACGGCGCAAAAGGCAAAAGCCCGCCGTGAAAGCCGCCCCTGCTCCTGCTGCAGGCTGCAAACGTGTACCGTGTACGGCTAACCGGGCTACGCCACGCGCGCGGCCTGCAGTGCTAGCTAGCTGGGGGACCTCTCTAGTTCGTATCGTAACAATAGCGCACGCGGACGCCTCTCGGTTGCTCGCGTGCAGCGTTTGCCTGACCACGGAGGCACGGACCACCTGTGCTCCCGTGGGCGTGGGAGTGGAACAGTGGAGCATCCTGCAGCGCCTCTCGCTCGCTAGTAGCCCTGTTGCCTGTTGATGCGTCTGTGGGGAGCAGGCGGTAGCGTCAGACGGGCAGACGAGGCCGCCTGCGGCTGCGGGCAATTGGGTAAACTCTCTGCCCTTGCCCTGATGTACTCCAGACAGTCTCTCCAGTGATGACGCCTGATGAGCCTGGGAAAGCTGCGGACCTCTGCCGCCGCATTGCGTTTGCATGCAGGAGTAAGTGATAAAGGCTGATAAGTGATAAGGCTGTGCCTGGTCCCTTTGCCTATTGTCCGTTTTATCGTCGTGTCCGAAGGGCTGGGCGCAAGTCGATCGCTTGATCATCGACGGCTGGGCGCGTGTCGTGGCAAAAGTTCAGGTTGTCCGGTCGCTGTCTCGCTGGTTCAGACGTTCAGTGGTGCTGGTGCGTCCATAAAACTGTTCTCTGCGCTGACCAGCAATAGTGTGATTTCGAACGGAGCCACCAGTCCTGCAGCGATCAAGGCTGCACGTGTCGCGCCCAGGGCATGGGCGCGCGGACACGGCCCCACGGCCGCCTCGCCTCTCATGTGGATGTGGCTGCCGCGCTCTGTTCGCTGGCACGCCCATCCCCGTGCAGTGCAGCGGCCTGGACGGGTCACCGAGGGGAGTGGAAAGACCGCCGCCGCCGGGGTGGAGGCGCGTGCGCGGCACGGAGCGCGAGACGGACGGCCGGGCGCGGGCGCGGGCGGCGATGGTGCGAACAAGCTAGCCGCGTTGCAATCAGAGACCAGCGAAAGCGACCAGTATGGCCGGTCTTCTCTTCCGAGCCCGGCCATGCCCGTGGCTGGCTGCAAACGTTGACACTTGACAATCACACGGGCGTGCGCTAGTGAGCGCAGCCCGACAGGAACAGTGAAAACTGAAAAGACAGCGGTGGCACTAGAGTTGAGTTGTCTCGGGAGTTGGAAGTGGCCATTCCAAGTCCAACCCGGCCGTGCGGAGAAAGGCGTCGTCGGCTGGGCTGTTTGACCCGCACATTCTCTATCTGGAAAGAAAAGGTTGACTGGAGTAGCTGCTGCTCAGGCTCGGCGTTCTTTGGTGATCTTTGTTGGAGTCCTTGTCGCCGTCTCGCCGAGTGGTACCTAGCGGCTAGCGCATGATATATGGATCAGTGATTCATCAGTGGAGAAGCCTGTCACGGTCGTGACAAGGTCAAAGCCACAACCCGTCGCGTGGCGTCGCCATTTACCCATAATAACACTGTGTAGGCCATGCCACGTTCCTTTTACAAGTCGTTCTGGTGCGCCCGATCACCGACGGAGCATCTCAGACGAGTCAGCGTCCACGTATTGCATTGGTATAGGCCATGGCCCAGAACGAAGCGACCAGTCCAGCACCTCACCACGCCACCGCCTGTGCCGCACGTTGGGTTGGACCGGGCCACACAGGCGTAACACCGCTGCAGCGGCAGTCCAGCAGAAGCACCATTTTTATGACCCATAAATAAACGCTGGACGTCGGGCTCGTTGGTTCCTAGTCTTATGACCAAGCGCGCATCATCTTCATCTCGATGCCCACGACTTCAAACTTCAGCTACCACCGCACCAAAACTGCATTGAAATTCAAAGCGAGCTGTGGTGCGATGTCGGAGTCAGAACACGGATGCTCAGTTCTGGGAGCTCAACTGTTTAACAACTACTGTACTAGTCTACTTTCTTGCGAAAAAAACTACTAGTCTACTACCACGATGGAAAGTGAAGGTGGTAGAGGATCATGGGCATTCACACCTCCGTCGAGTTCCTGGTGGATCGTAACAGCAATCTGAGTTCAAATTCTGATGCTCATAAACCACGCCGCAAAAGGAGCACATATAAGAAGAATAAGAAGCTGGCGTGATGAAGTGAATCCTGGAGTGGAAACTGAGATTCCCAGCAAAATTTGACTTTCAGCATGCTCAATTTGGAGAGGAAAAAACAAAACACAGCATGTGCGATGTGCCTGAGCAATTCGATGATTTTATATCCTCAGTCCTGTCTGCATCCATTTGTTCATGGATATCACTTAGGCCACGTTCGGTTGAAGGGGAACGACTCCCTGGAAATATTCCAGCTCGGATTCGTTGTCTAATTTGAATAAGTTTTGTCAACCAGAATTATTCCTGGCCTGGTTTGAGCTAAACCGAACGAGCCCTTACTGTGAACAGATCTTGCCAGTCAAAAGAATAAAGCTCCAGGTGGGAAGGCGTCCAGAAGACACTCAGCATGCAGATGGGAACACAATAGCAAAAGGCTCGTTAGGACAAAATCATTCGCACACACGTATGAGTAGCCATTAAGTAGAAGGAAAACCCAGTAGTTATGCCACGTTTTAATGATTGGTCAATCGCAATCTGAGTTCCGTGGTAGGAGAACTGGGGTCACCACATTATCCTTATGCTAACTTTGATACGGTACGAAAAGACAGATAAATAAACTGAAAATTAGAATGTCGTTATCTTCGTTGAAGCTTCTCCATCTTTCTTCTATGTAATTGTCACTTGAGTGTATATTTCCTCACTCGGTCTTCCGAGCCTTCGCCTTCCTTGCTGGCTTGATAACATTGCCCAGCAGGATACACACAATGGGAACAATTGTGCCAACATAATATACGCTCTGGTAGGATGCCAGGGTTTCTTTGAAGCTCAGTACCTTCAGAGAACAAAAATGAGTTCATATTAAGTATCACAGTGTTATGGAAAGGAATTGAGACATGTATTCCTCATTCTAGTGGAGGCAGTAGGTAAAGTTTTTTCATTAAGACACGTGAAACTAAAACTACATTAAACACAGCATTATTTAACAGTGGTATCCATATTTCTTAACATGACCCTCCCTGTGGTAACGACCATCCCATCATCTATAAAGGCAAAGTATACGTGGAACTATAGATGCTCTGGGAACTTCATTGTTTCAGAGAAAAGGACCTTGAGGACATCAGGTCAAATTTTATGCAAGAACCTTTTGCTCAAAACTCATATAGAGAAGCACCATCGCGTTCCGTGACTTCCAACATGATACAAAATAAAGAAGAGCCTGACACAGGCTTGACACTGACCTGGAACCCGATGCAGGAGTAGTTAAGCACCAGCAATGTATAAGCAAAATTTAGAAAAGCCAGGATACCACGGAGGAATGAACTGCTCACTGCTTGCTGCCATCTGTATATAACTGTATTGGAAGAAAAGGAAAAAAAACAAATTACAAGTTAAAAAGCCATTTTATCCAAACAAGCTCAGAAAAAATAGCTTAGCCGCAGCCACTGGCAGAGCTGCCTTAAGGCCAACCTGCCCCTCCCCCCTGATCGTGAGAAAGGTAAGAGCTCATGGCACTTGCTACTGCATGCCTACCTAAAAGCTGCTGAAATTTGCATGGCTACAAGGGCTAGCAGACATGAACGTCCACCATCTCAATTGTTCACCATCTCAGCATGGTAGCTCACCACTTCAGCAGCCCATGGTTGCTGGGTGGACTGCTAGCATGTATGCAAGGTAGTCTGCTTCTCACGCTGATTGTTTGTTCAATACAGTTAGATTTAGCCTTAGATAATGCAGCACTCTAGACTTGTAGCTGTTAATTAGCATGAAATGCACCCCCACCCCACCCCCCACCATACATACACTTTAACGCACTCCGCCACTGGACGCAGCAAACCTAACAGTAAGAGGGTAGCAGTTCATTAAAAGAAAACCATGATCGATAGAGGTACCTCGTGAACCATTTATCATCAATGCTGACTGAACAAAGAAAAAGATATATCCAGGATACAGTCCCTGCAGAATGAAAAGATCAGATGAAAGGACAAATCAGTGTGGGTAAATTTATGCAAAGTGTCAATCACAAGACAAGCTGATGGAATAAGAATGCCATTAAGAGAGGATGTTAATACACTAAGGGGTGTCTGGTAAAAGGAATGGGGAGGTCCATCATCTTCTCACTCCTTATTTTTTCTGTTTGGTTTGTGAAATGGAATGGGTTGGTCCACATCCACCACCGCGGCACCACCTCATCCCTCACACGATACAATTAGTACTCCCTCGATATAATTAGTACTCCCTCCAGTCAACAATAGCTGACATTATTAGGACAAAGTAAATGAACTACAATAGAGGGAGTTAAGCATGAGTCATACTCATTCCACCAAAATTCATGGGATGAACTCATGATGAACCATCTCATCAGGAATGGGGGTAGTTCCTCAGACCAAACACCCCCTAGGAGTCAAACAAGTTCATGACCAATGAGTAACGAGCAATTTACAATTTTCACATGTGAACTCTACTTGGGAAGGTGGATACTAAGGCACTTAAGGCCTATGTTTTCAAATCGTCTAATCTGCCCTAGACACCATGGCACCGATTAGCCTGACTAATTGCAACTAATTGGGACTAATCATAGTGCACAATTGATCGCCATGGCACCGATAAGCCAGACTAATAGTGACTAGTCGCAATTAGTCAGACGAATTGATAACCTTGCTTAAGGCACCAGAACAATAGCAGTACTAATTTCCTAGAGTAATCTTCCAGCTTAACTAGGAACTACGGGTCCAACTAACATCAGGTTGCTCTAGAACATGACAAAAAGTACAAGCTACAATCACCAAGAATAAATAAATCAGAAGTTAGAAATATATTTTATATAACTCACATGCCAGATGGCACTGACTGTCTGTGTACCCAACAACTGAAGGAAACCTGGTTTCTTTCCTTTCTGAATTAGCCTCTCATAGACATCTGAAACAGTCGTGGAACCATAGAAGTAGTCAGTCTTATGTAATGAATAATAAACTGTAGTCTGAATAAATTTAAGGAAAATCCACTGTTTCAGTAGTGGCTCTCGTGTAGCACAATTCTTCCAGGTGTACAGAATTTCAATAAACAAGTAGTTTTTATATTATCTCCCAAACAAAGCTGCACAAATCATTGTTCATAGATAGTACAGGCAATCATGTATACCAGTTTGATGCAAATCAAACTCTCAATTCCTTTGAGATTATGCTTTTTAATCTTAGGTGGGGGATAGGGATTAAAGCACTTCCATACAGACAGATTTAATTCAGTTTAAAAAGATCATTCTATCATGTTTAATCATTCTATCATTCAACAAAGCGGTGATGTAATGTACTTTATCAAGAGACAGAACTTACAGTACCGTAGCCATGTGCTCACTTGAATATTCCACACAAGGGGCAATTGAACTGCACTTCCAGCTAATTCAACACCTAATACATCAACATTTTTTGCACGATCCCATTTGGCTTTTGGAGAAGATTCCCACCAACCAGTAAAGCCCAGACCAGATATGATAATTGAGGCTTCAGAAATTGACCATATAAAGTAATATTTCCAACGAGCAGTAAAGCCTGACATGTACTGATAGAAGAGTCGGTGCCAGAAACCCCATTCATAATATAGGGGCTCACTAAACCGTGTGAGTGGAAATTTAGGTGACAGGTATAAATATAACCCCATGCATATACCAGCCTGAACTAGAGCACGCAAAGTAGGTAACAATGGCGAAGGAGTTGGGCTAGCCCATATCTGCAAAAGATTAACGAATATCAGAAAGAGGAAAAGGATACCATAACCCACACATAGTAGTTGAAGGACACTTACTCCTTTCTTTTCAGTCCAATCAAGATAATCTTTCATCTCATATACCGGTCCAGCAAAGTGGCTCCCACAACAGAGACAATACCCAAAATATTCAATTAGAGAAGGAAGCTTAGTCAGTCGGTATTTTTTCTGAGCATCGCGTAAACCCTCTTCCTTCAAGATACCATCACTGTAGTTTATTGCGCTCGAAATGACTTTCAGCGTTAAAACCATTAAAGCGCCTGCATTGCACAAACAAATTAAATTCTGGAAGGTCACTATAATGTAACAGGGTATGCTATTTTTCCTTGGAAGAAAGAAAACTTTGTAGATACAAACATAAAGAACAAGTTGACTAAAGCCAAAATGAAGGAACATGTGCTTTGCTTCCATTCAGTTATGTTGTTACAACTATCCTTGCCTTTGCCTCTATATAGCCATCATTTTAGCACTATGCCTACGCTTCTAGAAAATGAGCAGTATGAAATATTCCTTGGCTTTGCCTCTTACAAAAATGAGCACTGCTCTCAACTATCTGGTGATAACAAAAATCCTTATGCAACATTGTTAACTATCAGCAGGATAATACAAGGAAATGAATAGAAATCCATCCATGATTAACCTGGTTCCTTATTTGACACTGAAAGATGACTTGGTTCCTTATTTGACCCTAAAATATAAATCTTCCCCTATATTAGAGATATGTAGAGTCTAACACATGTATATCATGTTACTTGTATTCCAAGTTGTACCTGACTATATATATATATATGAAAGCGCCCCCCCCCCCCCCCCCCCCAAAAAAAAAAATGGGTGTGAGGTGTTTCCTAATAATTCTCTAAGTATGCCTCTTCATGCACAACCCGCAGGAGCCACATCTTGCTCTGATCAAGCGCGTTCTGCGCTATGTGAAGGGCACCCTCGACCAGCGGCGGAGCATGAAGTAAAATAAAGGAGGGGCGGATAATGACTAGCTAGCTACAGTTATATAAGAGCAACTCCAAGAGTCGATTCTATGATTTAGCCAATATCTAAAATAGAAAACTCGCCAAAACAATAGAGTACTACAACAGCCTATCTAAAATTTGCCCTTTTCTATATTTGTAATCGCCACGTCATCACAATATCAGGTTGACCTCTTGCATGGCACCGAGGCCCATCTGGCCATGCACGGCACCTAGGCTCATCATGGGCTCCTGGCCAATCAGCGCACGGGAATCGGCGCTAGCGAGCGTGATGGCAAGCGGCGCCAACTAGATTTATTTACCCACCGAGAAAGCCGGGATACATGGCTGGGTATTTTACAATCTCGAATAGAATATCGGGGAATTAAGTTGATGAGCCACACTATGAAGTTATGGGAGAGAGTCATCGAGCAACGCCTGCGAGGAACGACGCAGATATCAACAAACCAATTTGGTTTCATGCCTGGAAGGTCAACCATAGAAGCAATCTTCTTAATAAGACATGTTTTGGAGCGGTTTAGAGAGCAGAAGAAGGACCTTCACTTGGTTTTCATTGACTTGGAGAAGGCTTATGACAAGATACCAAGAAATGTTATGTGGTGGTCTTTGGACAAACATAAAGTCTCATCAAAGTACGTGACCCTCATCAAGGACATGTACAACAATGTTGTGACTAGTGTTCGAACAAACGATGGTAACACAGATTACTTCCCGATTAAAATTGGACTTCGTCAAGGGTCAGCCTTAAGCCCGTATCTCTTTGCCTTGGTAATGAATGAGGTTACCAGGAACATACAAAGAGATATTCCTTGGTGTATGTTGTTCGCTGATGATGTAGTGTTAATGGACAAAAGCCAAGCGGGAGTAAATAGGAAACTAGAGTTATGGCGGCAGACCCTTGAGTCTAAAGGTTTTAGATTGAGCAGAACTAAAACCGAATACATGAGATGCGACTTTGGCGGAGTTGTACAGGAGGAGGGAGATGTGAGTTTGGAAGGTCAAGTAGTGGCTAAGAAGGATACCTTTCGGTATCTGGGATCGATGCTACAAAGGGATGGAGATATTGATACGGACGTTAGCCATAGAATCAAAGCAGGGTGGATCAAGTGGCGATAAGCTTCTGGCATTCTATGTGACAAGAGGATACCACAAAAGCTAAAAGGCAAGTTCTATAGAACGGCGATTAGACCGGCTATGTTGTATGGAGCAGAATGTTGGCCTACAAAGATTCGACATGTTTAACAACTGAGTGTTGTAGAAATACGTATGTTGCGATGGATTTACGGTCACACAAGAATGGACCGAGTTCGGAACGATAATATACGTGATCGCCTAGAGGTAGCACCAATTGAAGAAAAGCTTGTCCAACATCGGTTGAGGTGGTTTGGCCATATCCAAAAGAGACCTCTAGAGGCACCAGTGCATTGTGGAGTCCTAAGCCAAGCTAATAATATAAGGAGAGGTAGAGGAAGACCGAAATTGACATGAGGGGTGGCAATAAAAAGAGATTTGAAAGCTTGGGATATACCTAGCGATCTATGTTTGAATAGGAGTACTTGGAAAGCAGCTATTAAAGTGCCTAAACCGTGACTTGGGGCTCTTGGTGGATTTCAACTCTAGCCTACCCCAACTTGCTTGGGACTGAAAGGCTATGTTGTTGTTGTTGTTGAATAGAATATCTGTTGGAGGCCATTTTATGTTGCAAATAGGTTAAACCGAACTCCATATTAGGAATAGCAACTCTCTTGGAGTTGCTCTAAGAAGCTTGTTTCGTTTGAATTGGGTGATTAGTACTTCTCTGCGAATGCTGCAACTGCAAGTCTCTTTTAAAGCTGTAAGTCAGTAACTGAAACAAATTAGCAGCTGGTAAACATGGTGTTCAAAAATCAAGGGGAGGCAGCAGCCCAGTATCGCCTCTATGAGGCTCCGCCACTGCCCTCAACGCCGGTCTGCACCTCGGCATTGGCAGTGTCTCATCCATCACAGCATACTCCGACGCCGATTGGGCTAGATGTCTAGACTCTCGGCGCTCTACATCAAGCTACTGCTTCTTCCTCGAGGACAACCTGGTTTCCTGGTCTCCAAAATGGCAGACCACGATGTCTCGGTCCAGTGCGGAGGCAGAGTACCGAGCTGTTGCCCACGCAGTTGCTGATTGTTGCTGGCTGCGCCAGTTGCTTGAGGAGCTTCATATCTCGATCCCTTCGGCGACCATTGTCTATTGCGACAATGTCGGTGCACTCTATGTGACTGCCAATCCGATTCATCATCGTCGCACAAAGCATACTGAGATTGACATTTGCTTTGTTCGTGCGAAGGTGGCTTTGGGGGAGTTCAGACTTCAGAGTACTCCATGTTCCTGAGCTCATCAGTTCGCGGACATTAGAGGGACCGCCTGTACAGTTGTTCAATGACTTTAGGTCTAGTCTCTGTGTCCAGTTTCCTCCCGCTATGACTGCGGACGGGTATTAGAGATATGCATAGTCTAACACATGTATATCATGTTACTTGTATTCCAAGTTGTACTTGACTACACATATGAAAGCCACCCCCCTCCCCCCCCCAAAAAAAAAAGGGTGTGAGGTGTTTCCTAATTCTCTACACCCTATATGACACTAACTTTATTTTTGGTGCCCAATTCGACACTGCCATTAGTTTTGGCTTCTAACACTGTTAACAGACAGCGGAAATTACCATTTAGCCCTTGATGTGGTTGTGCAGCACCTTGAGATTTCACAGCGGCAGATCATGAGCTTTCACAGCAGCAGGTTACGGTAGATTTGTTGTGTTCTATATTTTTTTATGATGATTTTTTGGGGCAGCATCGTTTTTGTAATCAATTAATTTTGTGATGTCTTCGAATAAAGTGGTTCCAAAGTACACGATACTACCCACTAATTTTCGTCCTTGTTACCTGTAGTCTAGGAGACGATTTTCTCATCTGCCGCCTGCATAATTGACCATGGAACGGAACTGTTCAATGGCACGCCACGCCACGCCATATATCAATTAACTCTCACATCCTTGCATTTGTGTGTGCCTTATTAGCAAAATGTGTTGGACAATTAAACAACACACACATACCAGCATGTACAGGCTTTAATTTATTTCCCAGAGTACTCGCATAGTTGCTTCGCAGCACGCTTCCTTCCCTGATTATCAGTTTGGCCAAGAAATCCCTGTCCGAGCCGCTCTACTCGCCGCCGGCCATGGGGCGCAGCTCGCCATGGGCACAGCCAGCCATGGGGCTCCCCCCGCCCTGGCCGGCCATGCCACAAGGGCTGCCGCCGCCGAAGCCCCTCCGATGTCCCTGCCAGCTGCCTTCAAGCACTAGATCCGGTCTAGGGTTTGGGGAGCTTGAGAGACATGGAAGGGGATGAGATAGAGAACGAGGGAGAAGTCAAACGAGTGTTTCCTCAGGAAACCGAACTGGGATATGTTCCATCCATGTTTTTGGGCAAGGGCATTTTCGTCCTTCTGTGATTAATCTAACAGCAAGCACTACAGAAGTGAACAGAGTGTCAAATTGGGCACCAAAAATAAACTGTGTCATTTAGGAAATATTTTCTTTCAGTGTTAAATAAGGAATTTTCTCATATAACTATGGGGGTTTGAAAACCATGAAAACTTTTTTTATGCATTATTTCATATGTGTATCAGCAATGCTCCAGAAAACTGCACAGCAAACGCTAACTTAACTATTTGATGTACAAACAGCAATAGACATACCAGTTGCATCAATGCCTCCCTCCTTCCATGCATCCCCGCTCATGTAGTACACATGACTAGTAATAAGAGCAAAAGATGTAAGGCCTTAGAATATTTTAAATTAATTATTATTATGCAATATGGTCAATACTGACCATCGAAAAAAAAAAGTATGGTCAACACTTTTGTTTCAAACACTATCTATATTAGAATAGAGTCCCAACATTCTATATCATGGTCAAGATTACTTAGTAAGATCTAAGCTTTAAACCAAATGTGCCCAAACAAGAAGCCCTTTTGAACTCAAGGTCACACTTTCTTATATCTCCAACAACAGCTGAATGATTTGCTTCGCTTTTCAAAACTTCGCATGACACATGGAATTTAAGGCACAGTAGCAAACACAATATGGGAAAAAGCTTAGACTAATCAATATTATACAATATTACTATGTACTACACCCATGCAAGTAAAACATGTCAATGCAAAGGTTGGACAACAAATAGAATATATTCATACCCATGCTCTCAATTCTAGAGACAGATACTCAGGATGGGTTGACCTAATTCCTATACAGAGATCAAAAAGAGGACAGCTACATCATTTCAGGGAAAGCATAAAAGTGTTCAATTGGCATATGAAAGGTCCCAATTTCAGTTACAGATAATCACTATATGGTCCCAGTTTGACACAAGTTAAGCCATTAGAGCTGTTGTTGCCATATAAACAGGAATTGTGTCTTATTTACGTAAAGGTTAATGTGGCTAGAATGCATGAGGTATGCGGACCTGCCAAATTGCCTTGCCATTGTTTTGGAGTGTACTAGGATAATACGAAACTTATTGCAAAAGTTGGCCCACTAATAGGCTACCATAGTATTCACCACCATGTGGAAAAATAATTGAACCAGTATAACATCACCCAAAGAAAAAGAAGTCTGTATTAGATGCAACCTATTATTACATATGTTGAAACCTTCGATATTACCATAAAAAGGACCTAAAAATGCCTGATTTCTCAGAATGGTCTGTCAGCAGTTTTGATCTGATTTTATACCCTCTCCTGGTTTACATTTCTAACCAGATATCAGCCTAAATATCAAATTGATGATCCAAGTTAATCTAATATGTTGGTGTACAGCAATTTTCACAAGAGGTTACATTAGAGGACAAGGGAGTGCCAATTGATGAGAATGGAACTAGGATTCACCTGTGGTCACATACTCTGGCTTCATTGGATGTAGGTGGTGAAGAGACCTACAGTATACTACAGGTGGGTTTGGATTAATCAGGTTACAAAAAGTAATTCATTCAATGTATAAAACAGCAACAGTATAATTCTAAGATAGTTTTTAGTTATGAAAAAGTTTGTGTTGAATTAATGTGTCCAATCCTAATAAACAGAATAATTTGGCAGCGTCTTTGGATTATACGCAGATAAAAAAAATGAAAATCTCATTAAAGCATACCAAAAAAAAGACCACTCTTTTTTCTGGATATTTGGATGATAATCTAAAATTTTTGAATTACTTCAAACTGAAATATGGCTAGCAGTAGGGTAGCGGTTCTCTCACGCTGATGCATCATGCTCCTTCATTTTTCATGGTCATGGCACCTTCACCTTTTTGCAATGTTGCATTTTCTTGCAGCTACCATGCACAATCTCATCTTACACACACGCACGCACACAATAAGTTAAAGTAATATCACCTCAGTGCCTATCAAGGTTGCTTGCGTGTTCACAATATTTCTAGCTATTACACCCAAATAGGCACTACAGCATTGAACCATTCAAATACACAGTGTGCTTGCTTATTCATTGGAGTGGGGTGTATTTGAGAATAAAGGAAACACTCAGAAGATGTAGCTTTACAATTTGATGAGAGCTTTACTCTTTAGTCTATTTCCCATGGTTAGCCAAACAAAGTTCGTAGAAACTCAACTACTCATTGCAATGAATCATAAATACAGGTATTACTATTTACTTACCATACAAACCAAAATCAACCTCACACACAGAACAAAACACTGGACCTGGTGACTTAAGGTTTGAACAAATAGTTAAAAAAAGTGTAGCTGATAAGGTCCCACTTTACTTCCAGTCATCCACGCACACGTTCCATTGAGTAAACCGAAGGATACAGAGGCATATACATGACCTAATGCCCAGGGCATAACTCACAACAACTGATAGATTAGAGCGACGCAGACCCAAATGACAACTAACCAAGACTTGCTGCAAAGGAAACCATACAAGTGAGACATGAAAAGACAATTGTTTGGTTGGATAGCTCAAGAACTGCCAGCGGTCATATACAGCGTAAATCACACACAACTGTAAAAGAAAAAGAGAGAAGATATGAATAAAGGAGCTCCACAATTTTCTGGTAGGAGTAGGACACTACAACTCAAAGTCTCGAAACAGTCACCTTAATGTTAAAATCAATACAGTACCACCAGCGATACATAGGGTTCTACAATCCACAGTAGAGGACCTAGAATTCTAACATTTGGCTGTGTATAAAACAAAACAACAGATGACGGGTTACAGGTCAAATCTTAACAGGTTTGGGATGCTACGAATAAGCAATCGAATTTCGAACGTAAGATACAATCCATGCAGCAGTTATGAACTCCAAGTGTAGGCCACTGCCAAAAATCTTTTAACCCAGGGTCTAGGAGGATAGGATTGAATTGGACCATGCAATCCATACATTATGAACTTCTATTCTAAGCCACTGCCACATTTTGTGGTTAACTAGACCACAAGGGAAAATGACTAAACTATTTGAACCTATTCACTGGGAACAATAAGAGTTCCACTATCGAAAAGTTTGCAGGCATAGAGGCGAATTGGTGTGGAGTTAATGCAAGGCCACAGTTTGCCCCCTTCAGAATCTTACTTCGAGCAGGACCACAAGACCCCAGAACAAAGGCCAAAAACGCTCAATCAATTCGAGCACCACTGCTGGCGCCACCACGCGCCCGTGCTTCGTCCACAATTACTAAGTTCTCATCCGAATAAACTGCAGTCAGTGTAATTTTCGTGTTCGGTTCTACTCAGATTTCAACATACAAGTATGGGTCCACTGTTCTTAATCGCCAGAAACTAGGCCCTGGTATTAGCCCGCTAGAGATTGTAGACAGAGGATGGAAGGGAGAGTTTCACCATGCGATGAGGAAGCCGAAGGCGCCGAGGAAAGTGATGAGCCCGGCGTGGCGACGGAAAAGAAGCATGGCGAGGTAACCGAGCGTCATGGGCACGACGAAGAGGAGGTTGGACGTGGCCCCGAAGGAGACGTAGGAGAGCGCGGCACCCGTGAGCCCCGCGTAGAGGTGGCGCCCCGTGGCGCCGGGCACCGCGCGCCACAGGAGGCCCGTCGGGATGGTGGCCGCGAAGCAGAGCAGGAACCGGAGCACGGGCACCGATACGCCGATCGACGCCGCCATCGCCTCCATCTCCAGTCCCATCGCCGCCGCCGCCGCCGCCGCCGGGGGTCGAGCCGTCGAGGCGGCCAGATGCGTGCGCGCGATAGAATATAGAGGAGGATTTGGTCCGCTTGCTCGCGGTCGGATGCGAGCTCCGATTCCGAGCGGCGTGTGTGTTATGGATGCGGTGCGGCAGCGGCAGACATGTTGGGGACAGTTTTGTAGAAAACCCCATTCTATTTTCGGTTAATCAAATTTTGCAAAAATAGGGAAACCCACTCAAGTTTGCCCTTGATGAATGCTTGACTTAAAAGCTGGTCCAACCAGGAGTCCTGGAGGCAATCTTGTCCTTTTCGCTGGTTACAAGTGAATTTCCGCGTATCCCAAGTCCCAAGCATTGCTTCATACGTTTGCTAAATGACCCTCTCGTGAAAAAATTGAAGGGGAACCTCATGGTATATATGCATGGGTTTATTCTAACTTATTGTTTTACGCTAGCACTAAAAAGAATATTCTGCTTGAATTACGCTGAGCTAGCGAAAAAAACAATAACGGTGCACAATACTAGCGAATAGCTTTTTGTCTGCAGGGAAAATAAATGGTCAAAATAGCCCATTACTTTTGAATTTTGGATTTATCCCGGTGTGTCCACACCACCTGTACGGCTGTACAGCTCTACACCCATGAAATTTGAATTGAGCAAGTCACAAAAAAAAGAAATTTGAATTTACCATGCACGGCCTTTCTTTTGACGGGGTGGAATGAGTGCCTTCATTACGTACAGAAGTAGTACGGTGGGCTCTTTTCCGACGGCTCAAGTGTTTTTCGACATATTCTTTCCAAAAAAATAGAAAAAAAAAGATTTTTTATGTGTTGGTTTTACCACCGTGCTCGAGTGACATTTGATCCGTGGAGTAGTGGAGTTGCGTAATAGGTACCCTCTATTTTAAATTATAAGTCATTGTAATTTCTTGAGAGTCAAATTAAAACATTTTAAGTTTAACTAATATTATATAGAAAATTATAAAAAATTATGATATCAAATAGATATACTATAAAAATATAATTAATAAAAAAATCTAATAATATATATTTGATATCATAAATGTTATTATTTTGTTATATAAAATTGGTCAAATTTAATATACTTTAACTTTAAAAAAAGTAAAAATGACTTCTAATTTGGGCTATAATTTAGGATAGAGGGAGTAATACGTGATCATCAGTCTAACTTGTATAGCAAGATTACTAGCAGCTATGTCATGATATCTTGATGGAGTTAAGTTGCACGATTCCACGCTCCTAGACTTCTAGATTCGAAATCTAGTTGTCAATCTTAGCATGTACAGTATGTGTTGAGTGCGTAGAACGTAGAGAATATAATAATGCCTAGCCATCATCAGCAATAAAGTATACCCCGGGTAAAGAAAAAGACCTCCGGCGGAAAATAGCCGTGGGGGTATGGTCCCCGATATCCACAAGATAAGACATAGACCGCATCATCAGAGGTGGTCCAGCCCATAAGATTAAGATGTGTACGGCGCTGCTCGGCGTGCACCGCAAGATATTGTATAATACCAAATAAGCTACTTTCCTTGTAACCCTACCCCTCCAGAGTATATAAAGAAAGACAGGGGTCCCCTAGTGGACACGATCCATACATCTTAATGCAATACATCAGAACACAGGATATAGGTATTACGTCATACTGACGATCAAACATGTCTAAATCTTATGTCTTGGTGCTTGTATTACCATCTCGCTCCTGATCTCGCTCACCTCTACGACAAATCTATCATCGTGGGATACCCTTCGGTGGACTGCCGAGTATCTTTTGTCGATAGTTGGCACGCTATGTAGGGGTGTGCGCTTGATCCATGGCGAGCCAGATGGACCTCAAATCAACAGCGCGTTCTCGTCATCAATCTTGTGGAGATCCATGTCGGTCCACGATGATGATTTATCACTGGCTACATCAGCCCCCGTGATACTAGATCCGATCTCGGAACCACCTCCGAGGTCGTCTTCACCAACAACTCACCGCCCGCCAGGTGCTCGCCATCAACGCCGACCAGATAACGACATACGTCGTCGACCAGACATTCTGTCTAAAACTAAGTCACTCTTTAATATTCTCTAATCTTCGTTAATCGACATAATATTTCTTCGAGCTGTTTTCTCCATATTTGGTCTCCAAATGATTTTTCAAACCCTCGAACAGTCATGTTGATGCTCGAACGCCTCCAGAGACAGCCCTGTCTCCGACTCCTCCCTACATGTGCACGAGCGTCTGCCCTCTGCATTATGGGTGGTCGGCAGCGGCTCCTTAGCGACGCCTGTTCCTCCTACACATGTACGGGCTCCGCGCTCGATGTTATGGTTAATGTGCTAGTTAGGGCTGGAGACTCAGCTACACACTAACTAGTCAGGTGGTTTATATTAAATATAAATACATCTTCGCTCCAACTGATCGCCAAGCTATATACGCTATTTTTTCTCCGGAGTTCATATATTTTTACATCATGTACTACCCGTTCTACATATTTGTATTGCAGGATCATCGTCCAGGTGATCGGATCACCTGGTGCGCGGACTTCTTCACCGATCAACTGGTCGAACCGCTAGGTTCATCGACTTCATCACCGACTAGTTGATCGGACTGTTCGCCTGTCGCTCCTACTCAATGCTCACTTCGCCGCCGACCAGTTGACTAGACTGTTCGTCGCTCGTGCTTCGTCATCAGCTACGCCGGGTACTCCTCGGTGCTCGGATTCTTCGTGCTCGAAGACTAAGTGGGCACACTTCACCTTGCGGACATCGCTAGCGACGTTGCGACTCCTCGCTCCTCGGTGCTCGGACATCGCTAGCGACGCCGGGGACTCCTCGCTCCTCGGTGCTCGGTCGTCGCCAGCGACACTGGAGACTCCTCGTTCCTCGGTGCTCGAACATTGCCAGCGACGTCGGGGACTCCTTACTCCTTGGTGCTCGGACATCGCCAGCGATGCCGAGGACTCCTCGCTCCTCGGTGCTCGGTCATCGCCAGCAACAACGGGGACTCCTCGTTCCTCGGTACTCGGTCATCGCCAGCGATGCCGGGGACTCCTCGCTACTCGATGCTCGGACATCGCCAATGACGTCGGTGACTCCTCGCTCCTCGGTGCTCAGATATCGCCAGCGATGTCGGGGACTTCTTGCTCCTCGGTGCTCGGATATCGCCAGCGACTCCTCGGTGCTCGGATATCGCCAGCGACGCCGGGGACTCCTCGGTACTCGGACATCGCCAGCGACGTCGGGACTCCTCCCTCCTCGGTGCTCGGACATCGCCTACGACGCCAGGAACTCCTCGCTCCTCGGTGCTCGGTCATCGCCAGCGACGCCGGGGACTCCTCGGTCCTTGGTGCTCGGTCATCGCTAGCGACGTCGGGGACTCCTCGGTGCTTGGACATCGCCAGCGACGCTGGGGACTCCTCGCTCCAAGGTTCTCGGTCTTCGCCGGCGACGCCGAGGACTCCTCAGTGCTCGGTTATCGCTAGGGACTCCTCGCTCCTCGGTGCTCGATCATCGCCAGCGACGTCGGGGACTCCTCGCTCCTCGGTGCTCAGACATCGCCAGTGATGTCGGGGACTCCTCGCTCCTCGGTGCTTGTTCATTGCCAGCAACATCGGGGACTCCTCGCTCCTCGGTGCTCGGACATCGTAAGCGACGCCAGGCACTCCTCGCTCCTCGGTGCTTGGTCATCGCCAGCAACGCCGGGGACTCTTCGCTCCTCGGTGCTTGGTCATCGCCAGCGACGTCGGGGACTCCTCGCTCCTCGGTGCTCGGATATCACCAGCGACGCCGGGGACTCCTCGCTCCTCGGTGCTCGGTCATCGCCAGCGACGCCGCGGACTCCTCGGTGCTCGGACATCGCCAGCGACATCGGGACTCCTCGCTGCTCGGTGCTCGGACATCGCCAGCGACGCTAGGAACTTCTCGCTCTTTGGTGCTCGGTCATCGCCAGCGACGCCGAGGACTCCTCGCTCCTCGGTGCTCGAACATCGCCAGTGACGCCGAGGACTCCTCGCTCCTCGGTGTTCGGATATCGCCAGTGATGTTAGGGACTCCTCGCTCCTCGGTGCTCGGATATCGCCAGCCACGTCGGGACTCCTCGGTCCTCGGTGCTCGAACATCACCTACGACGCTGGAACTCCTCGCTCCTCGGTGCTCGAACATCGCCAGTGACGTCGGGGACTCCTTGCTCCTCGGTGCTCGGTCATCGCCAGCGACATCGGGGACTCCTCGCTCCTCGGTGCTCGGACATCGCCAGCGACGTCGGGGACTCCTCGCTCCAAGGTGCTCGGACATCGCCAGCGACGCTGGGGACTCCTCACTCCAAGGTGCTTGGTCTTCGCCAACGATGCCAGGGACTCCTCGCTCCTCGGTGCTCGGTTATTGCTAGGGATGTCAGGGACTCCTCGCTCCTAGGTGCTCGGTCATCGCCAGCAACACCGGAGACTCCTCGCTCCTTGGTGCTCGGACATCGCCAGCAACGTCGAGGACTCCTTGCTCCTTGGTGCTCGGTCATCGCCAGCGACATCGGGGACTCCTCGCTCCTTGGTGTTCGAACATCGCAAGCGACGCCGGGCACTCCTCGCTCCTTGGTGCTCGGACATCGCCAGCGATCTCAGGACTCCTCACTCCTCGGTGTTCGGACATCGTAAGCGACGTCGGACACTCCTCGCTCCTCGGTGCTCGGTCATCGTCGGCGACACCGGGGACTGTTCACTCCTCGGCGCTCGGTCATCGTCAGCGACGTCGGGGACTCCTCGCTGCTCGGTGCTAGGATATCGCCAGCGACGCCGGGGACTCCTCACTCCTCGGTGCTCGGTCATCGCCAGCGATGCCGAGGACTCCTCGCTCCTCAGTGCTAGGAAATCGCTAGCGTCGTCGGGACTCATCGCTCCTCGGTGCTCGGACATCGCCAGCGACACCGGGAAATCCTCGCTCCTCGATGCTCGGTCGTCGCCAGCGACGCCAGGGACTCCTCGGTGCTCGGACATCGCCAGCGACGCCAGGGACTCCTCGCTCCTCGGTGCTCAAACATCGCCAGCGACGCTAGGGACTCCTCGATGCTCCCTTGGTGGTCGGATCTTGCTACGTCTCATCGGTGTGCTATCAAGTTGCTCCATGCTGTTCGGATCAGGGTGCTGATCTTGGGCAGCACGTCTAGGGTCTTGATACGCGCATGTCATACGACATCGGCAAAGCTTTCAGACTTCTTTTTCTTTGACCCTGCTACAAGATTCATTCTTCATCTTCCAGCAGGCTCGGGGACTAAGTGGGCACACTTCACCTTACGGTGAATGTGCTTGTTCTCATCTCGAGGCTACGCCCGGGGACTGGCTACCTGCTCGGCTGGTCTTCTACTTTCTGACTCTGGCACCACGTGACTATGTCATCTACTATCAGGCTCGGGGACTAGCTGTGGGGGTATGGCCCCCGGTATCCACAAGATAAGACATGGGCCGCACCATCAAAGGTGGCCTAGCCCACAGGATCAAGGCGTGCACGGCGCTACTCGACGTGCACCGTAAGATATTGTATAGTACCAAATAGGCTACTTTCCTTGTAACCCTACCCATCTAGAGTATATAAGGAGAGGCATGGGTCCCCTAGTGGACACGATCCATACATCTCAATGCAATACATCAGAACACATGATGTAGGTATTACGTCATACTGACGGCTGAACCTGTCTAAATCTTGTGTCTTGGTGCTTGTATTATTATCTCGCTCATGATCTCACTCACCTCTACGACAAATCTACCATCGTGGGATACCCCTCGGTGGACTGCCGAGCATCTTTTATCGACAATAGCATACTTATTAATTATATATATGTCACGTAGTATATAGATACAACTTAGGCACAGTATCCAAGATTAGAAAAGTGTGCACAATCCTTACGCCCATTGTCATAGATAAAAACATATATACAATACTACCTTCAGTCTCTAAATGAATCAATTCATAGAGTTGTTTTAAAACGAACTTTTTAAAGTATGACTGAATTTTATAAAAAAAAGTATCAAGATTTATGAAATCAAATTGGTATCATCAGATACACCATAAAATATATGTTTACAATATATTTATTTAGTGCTATAAATATTTGTACTCTCTTCTATAAATTATGTCAAATATAAAAAAAAACTTGACTTAAGACAATTCTAAAAATTAATTTATTCATGGATTGAGGGAATAGTTAATCATAGATGCTCCTAAGAAATTAAACAACACCAACCACCGATATAGCTTCAATTTAAGTTGACGTTTGTCTTAAGTGCACCATCAGTGTAAATCTAGAATTTATACTGGCACTGGCCTTAATGTCAATAATTTGATGTCACATGTTGTATCTCCTACACATATAACGGTAGATTGCATCCATAGGCGGATCCATACATAAGAAACAAAAGATTTGCGTGTATGTGAGATAATGCATTGGTAGTGCATTTTCCAATTGAATGGAAGCTGACTCCATAGATGGGAGCTGTAACTTTATGAACTCAAACCCCCCTCCCCACCCAACAAAAACATAGTACCAACCAAGAAACCTCCAAGAATGGGAGCTACACCTTTATGAATTCACCTCCACAAAAACCCAACACCAACCAAGGAGCCCACATTGGAGAGGCTCTAACGACCTTTATGGTTTGTCTTAATTAATGTACGTAACTTTTCCTCTTTTTATGGTTCTTCGAGTTTTCTGAAATATGATGATTCCACATATATCCTTATTTTATGTTTGGTAGGAGGGACGAGAAGGGACAAGATGGATGACAATTTTTATTCATCAGCCACTGTCAGTATATGCCCCACCTGTCAGTCTTTTTTTCTATCTTCTTAGTGGTTCGCACGGAGCGGCACATAGATGCAGCAAAAGTAAAACCCAAAGGTCGCTGCCACTTCATATAGACCTCATCCGACCATGCACGCTCCGCCTAGCCCTACCCGGCCACGCCACCAAGTCGGTGGTGCCTTGTTCGGCCCCGTTCATCTGCATTGCCATGTACCCCCTCTTGGTCGCAGCTAACTTTGTGCTACCCGGCCCCTAGGAACGCCATTGCTGGCCCCGGCCCCGCCCCCGCCCAACCACGTGGGCCATTGCTACGAACACCAACACAGCGTCGCACGCACCACATGAGTCTCTGTCCTTCCTTCGTGGAACTCATTCGTGTTTTTCCCTGGGGATGAGTTCACCCTACATCTAACAGGTATACTCCTTTAGAGTGATGACCATCTCACTTCTCTGAGAACCAAACATCGCTAAAAAAAAACAGGAGTGTTGTTCCGTTGTGCCCCACTCCGTCCCTTTATTAGGTAATACCTAATCAGAATGAGTGTGTATGTATATATGTCAGTGTTTCTATATATAGTGTGTTTTCTAAAAAAAAGATAAGTATATATGTACAAAAATATATCGTGTACGTTTATCGTACGTGTTGCTGGACTGGCCCTCACGATATTCAAACCTTAGCTCCGTCCCCCGGGCCTACGTGGTCCGAAGACAGAGTCACGTGATGTGCGTTCATTCATCTGCCAAATCGTTGGGGTTTGTGGATCACATCACAATCAAGAACAGTAGCAACGACATGCCTGTTTAGTTTTTTATAGCTCGGGACGTCACGACGGATAAATGAAACGTACGGGTCATCGGGAACATCGACGCGATCCGGTAGGTCGTGTATCGCTGCCACGACCGTTGTAACCCGCAAGTGCCAAATGCTATCCGTGTAACAACAGCAAACGAAGTAGGGCAACGATCAGCTAGTAGTTGCTTTCAACATCTGAAATCCGGACGTGTCCATGAAGAAAGGATCGCTTCCGCCGATCCTCTCCGTCAGGGAAGAACCGATGGAAGAAGTGCGCGAATTTTGCGAGATTCGGAGGGGCGTATCTAGAATCTCACGTGAACAGTGCCTGCCGTGCCGTCCTAGCCTAGGATCCGAGCGCGCAGGAAACACGGCGCTGGATGGAAGTAAAGCTGAAAACGGACGGAAACAAACCGAGAATCGCTCTATCGTTTTGTTTTTATATTTTTAGACGGAAACAGGAGCGGGAGACGGACAGCCGGGATTCAAAATGGTAGCGCGATAAATAGAAATACAAAAACAGATAAATACGATCGGAAAATAGACGAAAACGAACAGTAAGTGAAAACTTAAGCCAGAACATGTATGCCGCATATGATAGCTCAAATACAGAGACCAAAGTGTAATACCAAATATCAAATATGCAGTAGTCCAGCAGCACCCATACAACATGTTTATTTAATGGTTCACCAACAGCAGAGAGCACACACAGCACCACGGCACATCAGTTTTTCACAGCTCACCATCTTCATTCATTGCACCCGGAGCACTTTGCCCTTGTCTCTATAATTTTCAGCACATATATTCATGATTAATTGAAAATATAAGTATATGCTATTGTCTTTAGCTATTACGTAACTGTTTCAGAAGCCAAGCTAAATACCTCATCATCATCAGCGGTGGGGGACTAATACTAACAAATTCCGTCTCCGGAGGTGACAGTTCAACCACAATTGTAGGAATGTATTTGGGATCTAAAAAATCAAAATAAAGACCACGCAATATTGTACTTCAGATTGATCAGCTATGAAAATAATATGTGACAATTAGATTGAAGAACTAAGAAAAATATTACCTTTGCACGCTGCATGTACCGGTCCTTGGCGCAAATCAGTGCTTGTACCATCTCAGGATATAGACGATTACGATAGGGATCAACAACTCGCCTAGCCCCACTAAATGCAGATTCATAAGCTACCGTTGACACTTGTATTACCATCATATCCCGAGCAATTTGTGCAATGATTGAATATTTATCTGTATTGTTCTTCCAGTAAGCTAAAATTTCAAATGGATTTTGCTTCAACAGTGGCTCTGCCATGTATTTGTCTAACTCATTTACTTCATTTCTATCAGGCCCACAATCATCATATAAGAAACTCTCAAGTTCAGCATCTTGACTCTCATGATCTGTTGGGCTGACCAATTCATTTGCACTCGTAGCACCCTTTGCCTTTGAGGATTCAGGTGTAGAGGTAGCATAAGACTTATACAAGTTCTTGAGAACACTAATAAATTCATCAAATTTAATTTGAAAGTAGTCACCATAGAACTTTCTCATGTAATACTCTTCAAGTTTGTGCTTATATCTTGGATCAAGGAAGCATGCTACAGCAAGAGCAGTATCGGAAGAAGTCCAATATTTCTCAAATTTTTTCACTCATATATTTGGCCATTTCCCTAATAATCAAATCTGGACTATAATTTATCTAGCAGCTCTTTTATCTCACAAAAACCTTTATATAACAGATTTGCAGTTGGATATGAAGTACCAAATAACAGTACAGTAAGATCACTGAGAAACTGTTACAGCCATCTTCCATTCATCATCAGTAGGAGAAATTTGCTTATACTTACTGCGATTTGCTGTCTTTAGCCTTAAGAAAGTAGGCTTGTAATGCAAGACATCCATTAGCATCAAATATGTTGAGTTCCACCTGGTTGTAACATCATGCTGAATGCCCTTTGAAGTATCCAACCCACGCTCTCTTGCACACTTTATGAGTTCCTCTCATTGCAAGGGAGATCCCTTTATAGTTAGTTGCAATGATTTCATCTTCTCAAGAGCTTTGTTAATAATAGCTAGCCCATCCCTAGCAACTAAGTTGAGAATGTAACATGCACATCTAATATGAAAAAACGCGTCGTCACAAATCAAAGACGCATTACCATTCTCTGTAAGGTCATCAATTAAATCAGTAACAGCCACCAAATTGTTTGATGCATTGTCCAAAGTCAAGGCAAATAATTTCTTCTCAACAAACCACTTAACCATGACTTCAGTAAAAACCTCAGCCAACTTGTGATCAGTATATCGTCCCTCTACTTAAAAGAAAGTTGCTATTCTCTTCTGAATATGCCAATTATCATCTATCCAATCTAAGGTGACACTCATATAAGACTTGTTTTGACATGATGTCCATATGTTCATGGTAGTACTAAAACGACATATGACTGTTTTTAAATATGCATATAACTTCTTCTTCTCAGCTAGATATATATCCATTATTTCCTTTCTAGCAGCGACTCTATACTTCAATGGAAAGCTAGTCCACAAAGACTTGACAAATTCAACAAAATAGTCATGCTCAACAATATTGAAAGGATACTCATGCATGATTATTGCCAAATATAATTTTTTCACACTGGCCTCTTGATCATACCTGTAGGGTTGTATTGCTGTGACATCTTTTCCATTATCCTTTTCTGCCTTGAGCTGTAGCTGCTCCTTTACAATGCTATGTGATGACTTTAGATGGTTCCTGAATCCAATAGTGCCATTGCTACACTCAGCTCTACACTTCGTATTGCAATTTGGGAAGTTGCAAAAAACCCATAGCTGCTCATATTTCTTTCCATTCACCTCGACTACCACCTTTTTTTTGGTAAAATAACTCCACACCTCTGATGTGCACTTTTTCTGCCTCTTCCCTTTACCAGGAGTAACTTCATCTGCCACTCCATCATCATCATCATCAACAGCAACAATATCTGCGGCACGTTCGACACCTTGGCCCTGTCTCTGCGCATCATTACCATCAATACCTGGTTGCTGTCCCTGTGTTTCTGCTGATGTGCCAGTGCCACTACCACTAAGTGGAATTTCATGAGTACTCTTTGCTGCTGAAGATGAAGACCCTAACACAACAAATGCCCCCTTACTAGCAACGTCACTTGCTTTCCTCTTGGACCCTATCAATTTTTTAAAATGCAACTTTGTATTAATTTCTACTGCAAGTCTGCAACCGAGAACCTAGAGTAAAGACTACAAATCCAAGAACCTAGAGTTCGAGAGGAGGTTTACCTGAAACTGAAATAGATCCGCTCATGCTGCCTTTGATAGAGGGAGGTGGCACTAGCGGTTCTGGAAGGCGAAGGTAGCTCGACAGGCCCAGGTGCTTTTTCAGGTGGCATGGAGCCACCACGGTCTTCTCCTCCGGCCGGCGACATCAGCAGGACAAAGAATCAGGGACAGCAGAGGGTCAGAGGGCGCGGCGGAGTGCGGACGGGGAAGTGGGGATGGCCGGACGGGGGAGGCAGCGTCGGTGTCGCCGCGCCGATGCCGAGGGGAGGCGAGTCGCGACTCTCGTGAGTCTGCGCTCTGCGGGTGCGGTGCGTGGAACGGGGGAGGGCGGCGGAGACGCAGAGTGCGGCGTGGGTGCAGCTGGCTGGAGCTGGATAGCGATAGGATAGTATTTGCGTATTTTGGACCACATTGGGCTTGCTGGGCTGCCTATCCCGGATTGATGAAAAACGGGATATCCCGGTCAAAAACGGGATTCCGTAAATACAGACGGACAAACGTTCCACCGTTTTCGGTCCCGCTCTCGTTTTACACCGTCCCGTTTTTGGCTCCGTTTCCGTTTATCAAAAAAAAAACGGACAGGAAAATACTGTACATAGTTGCGGACGAAACGGGATTTATCCCGTCCGTTTTCAACTTTAGATGGAAGGCCTCGTCGCCAGGAGAGGACACTGGACTCGTCACTTGTCAAGTTGTTTGTCCCTCGCGTCGCGGATCGGATGATCGGATCCGGCGGCAGAGCGATTGAATGCCGGACCGGCCGCCTGTCGCCTGCCTACCTGGAACCACAACAGCTTGACTCGCGGCCGGTCGCCGGTCGTGGCCGCGCTTCAATTAAGGGGGTGTTTGGTTACTACAGGAAAATTTTAGTCCCTGTCCCATCGGATGTTTGGACACATGCATGAAGTATTAAATATAGACGAAAAAATAACTAATTGCACAGATTGTGGCTGATTTGCGAGACGAATTTTTTAAGCCTAATTAGTCCATGATTTGACAATGTTGTGCTACAGTAAATATGTGCTAATGGCGGATTAATTAGGCTTAATAAATTCATCTCGTAAATTAGTCTCCATCTGTGTAATTAGTTTTATAATTAACTCATATTTAGTTCTCCTAAATAGCATCTAAACGTCCGATGTGACATGGACTAAAATTTAGTCCAGAAAACCAAACACCTCTAAAACTGCGCCGCGCCTGCGCGCAGAGCCAGAGCCGCGGAGCGCAGCGCGCGCGGCGGTGGGCACGGCCCGGGGTGCCGCGGCCCCGCGGAGAGGTCCGCGGAGCATCATGATTGGCGGATGGCAGGGCGCGATCCAACAACTGTGGCGGCGGGGCCGACCGGCCGAGCAAGGAGCGCCACACAGACGTGTGTTGGAGCAGCAGATGGGCCAGGCCGCCAGTTGGCCAAGTTCCGTGCGCTGGTACATTTATGTCGACCGGCGCGACAGAGGGCCCACGTACGTACATATACGACGTGCACTTGTCTTAGAAAAAAACATACTGAACGTATACGATGATGCACATGAGGAAAAATAATTTGTTACCTTGGTTAGTGTGCCGCACTCATGTTCAGTTGTGATGAATCATCCATGAGTATAAGCAGACAAGCTTTTTGAAAAGAAAATCACTTACTAATTACATCAAGTATATGGCCCCGTTCGCTGGTCTGAAACTTGGCTGAAACTGGCTGAAAAACACTGTTCCCGCTGAATTGTTGTGAGAGAAAAACACTGTTCCGACTAAAAAAAGAAGCCGAACAAACCATTTTTAAGACAAGCGAACGGGACTTATATCTCTTCATTATAAAAAAGCATATATATATATATATATATATATATATATATAATGTTAAATAACTTCATCCACCTGACTTTCGTGTGCGTGCCTTTGACTAGGGCTAGACGAAAAACTCATTGCTCGCTTGGCTCAATTTGACTCGGTTCATTTACTTTTCTTAATGGGTCGAGCTAGTATTTTAGCTCGTTAAGTTAATAAGCTAGGTCAAACCGGCTCGCAAGCTAGCTCGCAAACTAAATGAGCCAAATACTTTGTAGTTCGACAACCTAAACTACTAACAATCAAGCTTAATTTTTTTAATTTCTTTTTTAAAAAACAGTGGTCGACGGCTCGACGCACCAAGGCTCAGTCCATCAGCAGATTCAGCACTTCAGCAGCCCACACCACCGATACACCAAACTGTTTTGGTGGTGGACGGATCGACGCACCAAGCCCCTCCTTGCTTCTGCCTACTTCCGCAGTTATTAGGGCGTGTATGATCAGGCAGCTGTCCATCCAGGCAATCTGAACCGAGTCTGAGAAAACTCACAGTACCTGAGAAAAATCCCAATCTGCTCCTCAACCAAATTGCTTGCTAACATGCCAAGTACAGGTCTGAACCTCAGCCCAACAAAATCTAACGCGTGGAAATCTTGTTTGGGCCAATTTTTAGTCCTTCAAGCAAACAGGCCCTCACTGTCTGGATCGGGCTTTTCAGTCTTTGAAGCAAACAGGCCCATAGGGGGCGGCACTCCACATAACGCAGATCCGGTTGCCTAGACAAAAAGTCCACATTACCTACCTCAATTTCTACGAAAGTGTGTTTTTTCTCCCTCGACTCTAAAATCGGATAAACCACCTCCTGAACTTTTAAAATCGTTCGTTTTACCTCCCTAACCGGTTATAAGCAGTTTTCAAAGGCGGTTTTATATTTTTCTTTTTTCTTTATTTTGGCTGATTTTTTGAAAAATCATAGTAAATCACAGAAAAATCATAAAATAAAAAATCTAATTTTGTTAGACACCACATGATAAGATCTACGCAGTGAACATAGTATAATATGGTATGCTTTAATACAACTTTTTGCTGTAGCTTTAGATCTATACTTTTCTGTAATTAATTCATAGATGCAGTTTCTATGTCCAATTGTGGTAAAATTTTTATGGTGGCCTAATTATTGCATGTTTGAACTGTAGTAAAAAAATTATACTCATTGAATCATGTATAACTTAGTTATAGATTTATTTTAACAAGCATACATCTAAATAAATCTATAACTAAGTTATAAATGATCTAATGAGTCTGAAATTTTTACTACAGTTCAAGCGTACAATCATTAGCCCATCATAAGAATTTCACCACAATTGGACCATAAAAACTGCAGCTATGAATTAATTGTAGAAAAGCATAGATCTAAAGCTATAGCAAAAAAATTATACTAAAACATACCATATTATATGTTCACTGTGTAGATCTACTCATGTAAATTCCAACAAAATTAGATTTTTTATTTTATGATTTTTCTATGATTTACTATGATTTTTTAAAGATTCAACCGAAATAAATAAAAAATAAAAAGACAAAACCGCATTTGAAAACTGCTTACAATTAGCCAGGGAGGTAAAACGAACGGTTTTAAAAGTTCAGAGGTGTGGTTTACCCTGTTTTAGAGTTCAGGGAAGAAAAACAGACTTTCTTCAAAAGTTGAAGAAAGTAATGTGAACTTTATCCTTGCCTAGGTAACAAAATCTGACGCCTGGAAATCTTGTCTAGACCGGTTTTCAACCCTTCAAGCAAACAAGCCCTCACTGTCTGGATGGGGCTTTTCAGTTTTTAAGCAAATAGGCCCTATTACGCCGGCCGTCTCCAATGCAGCATCAGGAGAGGCGGCACTCTACATGACGCAGATCCGGTTGCCGGTGATGCCAGATCATCTATCTTCGTCCCCGCAATCAATGTTAGGCTCTATTTAGAAAATTAGAACCACGGTATCGGTATGCGGTGCAGTTCAATCCTGGAGTTTTCTCTTCATGAGCGGTCAGCAGAAGTACGGTCACCACAAGACGTTAGGCATGATTTTTTAGATTCGTATCGCCGCTGCTGTGAAATAGTGTAAGCAGAACCTATCAAAAAAAAAATACTGTAAGCAGAAACAAACACGCCCTAATCCCCAGTTCACCGCTGCGGACTCCGTTCTGCAGGGGATGATCTGTCAGCGCGGACTTCAGACTCCACGGTCTGAATGTCTGATCAGGCACAGCTGCTAATCCATCCACTTCCAGACCTGTGGTAGTGTGGTGCCACTGCCTCCTGAATCCTGATGGGATGAGGAAGAGAAACCATAAAACCAGCACTAATCAGTCAATCACTGTTAATACGCCAAAGACTTTTAGGAGATCAAATAAGGTCAAAATCTGTTGCTGTAACTGTCAAAGTGCGAACCGAAAGACCACCACGTGCATATGCCCACGCTGCAGGAATCGCCTTGTAACAGTATCAATGACACTCAAGAATTCAAAACAGAATAGAAACCTGTATTCAAAACAGAATAGAAACCGGACGCGCGTCGGTCCGTATTCAAAACAGAATTGAAACCGGACACAAGCGTCAGTCTGCACAAAATGGACTTTGAACCCCTGATGAAGACACCGATGATTAACAGATACTACAGGTTTTATGGCCATAGGACTATGAGAGAATGCAAAGAAATATCAATCCAGCATGCCGAACATCATTATTATAGTGATGAAAATTACAGATGCAGATGCCAAATCTACCGCCTCTTTTGAGCTAATACTGCACTCAATGACTCGAGTCTTGACCTGTTTCTAAGTCCCCTATTCTCCACCTGTTTAACTAACACTACAAAAATACAGGAAAGGCTTTACATTCATGCAAAACTATCAGAATGCAAGGGAAAAAACAAAAAGAATATACAATGGGCTTTCAGGTAAGGATGGCCAGGAAAAAGGCTAGCCATCCACATTTGAATTGCCTCTTGTTTCATCTTGCAGGAGAGGTGCAAGGCCAACTTTGCCGAACTACGTGCAGACTATGTTCGCCTTCTCAGGCTTGTACCCTTTAAAAAAGGGCGTACCCAGTGCAGAGAGCTCCCGCTCTGTGCGGGGTCTGGGGAAGGGTGTTAGTGGCAAGCCTTACCCTCGCCTGTGCAATGCGAGGAGACCGTGACTCGAACCCGGGACTTTCCGGTCACAGGCGGTAAGACTCTACCGCTTGCACCAGGCCCGCCCTTCCTTCTCAGGCTTGTACCCTTTAGGATATATAAATACTGAGTCAACGCACAAGCCGCCTTTCGTATGTGTGCAATCGATCTGCATCATCGAGAACTTGAGGTTGATGGGCTCATCAGAGTTTGATACGACAAAATCACCAACATGGTAAAGCTTCCAGCCCCCTTGTTCGTGTAGATGCAGATAATATTCAGATGTGGCCTGCTGCTCATCAGAGGTTGTGAGCTGGAACTGTGTGGGCGTGACATCCCACCCGTGCACATGCTCAGTTCCACAAAGCCGACGACCCATGCGCCTATAGGGTCTGCCTAGGTGAAGATGAAAAAAAAGGCTGTAGGCACCAGCAGGAAAGCAGAACTCAAGCTCCCCATCGACCTCAAGCCACCAAATCTGCTGAAGATAGGCAACACTATGGAATCTGCGGTATCATAAAGAAGCAACTCATCAATCAGACATTCACCAGAAACCTGTAAAGCATATGCACAGTTTGTGCCAAAAAATGATCCAACAAACGAATGTACACACAGTATTCAAAGTGTTTCATTTTCATAGATATATCAATAAGTGGATAAGAAATGCAGCAACAATCACATGCAAGAACCTCATAGGCAATTCTTAAGAGCATGTTCTCCAGTCTCCACCTCATATGCTAAAGCGATGTGAATTCCTAAATACAAGAAACAACAAAGTATCTTCCACGGGAGTACTTGGTAATCCTCTAAAACACAGGCACACTCAACCAAAAATATACTGTACTTAGTAGGAGATCAGGTAGGAATCAATAGTAGAAAGAATGAGGCTGAAATAAGAATTGCCAGTTTTTAGAAATAAGGAAAGCACAAACACCTTTTTAGGGCACTGAAATTATCTGCTCTGCCACATCCTTAACTAAGGATCGCGATTCATGAACCATAATGAATGGTTTCACTACATCTCAAATGGCCTAGAGCATACCATGCTCTATAAAAAGGAAATTGCACGGATCCAAAACCATGTTAAAGAACAATTGGTGCAGAACAAGTCAATTTTCTATAAAAACTAACATGGCTTTCTTTTTATTATTGATGAGCATAGAAGAACTGAATGACAATATGATACACTGAAATGATCAAATGAAATGTTCATTTGCTTAAGACTTCTGCAAAAGGCATATTTGTGACAATTTAGGTGACAATTTTTTTTTTCATTTTCACCAGTTACTGCCTGATGAATGATTTTTGACCAATTAGAAGTTTTGCACCATCCTTTTTTTTGCGTTAAAAGTTTTGCACCATCACAGAAGAACTACAAAACTGTTCATGATAAGCTAATCCCTGAGAACAACTAGCTCAGTCAATTGGCAAACAAAATTTGCAACATTTGATAAACATAGGGGCCAAAATCTGTGAACAGTGGAACATAAAACAAATGAAAGGAAGTAACAAGAGTTCAACAGATTTTTAATATGATTTTTTGGGGCAGCTAAATGAAAAAATAAAAAAACTCAATAACTCTTGACAATAGTGCTGAAAAACCTGAACTAAAATTGAAACTTCGAAGTGGTTGCAGCACTAACAATATAATGGAATGGGATTCATACATCAACGAGAAGCTATACAAAACAACAGCCTCAAAGAAAAGTACCTTGATTCATCTGTGGCAAGGTGGCTCCAGTGCCTCCGATCATCTATCCCGGTAATAGTCATTGCCTTTGATGATATACTGATGCAAAGACCTCCCTTGTTCTTTAGAATCCAGAATTCCTGAAATGGGCAGCATGAATGACTATCGATCAGAATAGACCATTTCAGGCAAACACGAGGCTAATAACAGCACCGCATCCATAGCAGATCAACCCTAACAAACAAGCATAAATACCTCCAGAGGAATGGAGGAATGATCAAATGAGTTACCTTTCCGCCGGCATCAAAGAGGGTGGATTGGCACAGGCGAGCGTAAATCTCCTTCTTGGTCGCCGCAAGGGAGAAGCGCTTGCCATTGGCATCTCCATCGCCACGGCCCTCGTCATCGGCGGCCGCGGCTAGGGCCGCAAGGTAGCGGTAGTTGGCGGGGAGCTTGGCGGCCCAGACGCAGTCCGCGGAGGCGGCGCCGCGGAAGGCGCGGTTGAGGCGGGCCACCTGGCAGATCTCCGGCGGGTCGAGGTAGAGGAGTACCGCCGCCACGCAGCTCTCCGGCATGTCGCCGAGGGACGTCTCCCCCCACTCTCCGTCCGCGCCCAGGATGCTCGACCCCGCCGCCCCCATCTACGACCCAATCACCGTCTCGGGAAAGGGATCGAATTGGGGATGAGAAGGCCGAGGCCTTCAGAATCACTTCTCTCTGAGCCAAAAGATACGAACCTTCCAAGAAGCCCCAAAGCAGTTCACCGCCGGGATGGCATGGCACCAACCGGATTTGTGCGAGGCAGCCTCCTCGCGCAGATAGCTGCAGCTTCCTTGCGAATTTGGCTTACGCCTTCCTGATTCGGGAAGAATCCTCCAATCTGCACCGCCCTTCAAGAAAGATAAGAACCGAACGATTGTAGCCAACAAACCGCCAATTCGCCTTGTATGCACGTGAGCGCGGCTGTACCAGCCCGATTCGATCCTCAAAGCGCGCAAAACCGAACCCCAAATGCTCCAAATCTCCAGCAGTTCTGCCCTCAATCCGCGCTAAAAACTGAAAATTTTTACTGGAAAAGAACTCGAATGCTCCAGAAGTCGACCTAAAATAGAGCGTATTGCTTCCTAGCACGATCTTTTGTTGTAGTGGAACGGGGACGCGCTGGGAGGTGACACGGAGATTTTTCGGAGTGCCTTTTAAAGGAGATACGGTAGGTAGCAGACCTAGCCGACCGTATATATAATATATACTCCTTGCTATTGTATTACTCTTAGTTAAGGATACAGTAGCATCTTGCCTCAAAAAAAAGGATACAGTAGCATCGGATAATGTTGGATAATTGTGCGTTCATGTGCACGGGCATGTTTTCCGGATAACTGATCTGGCTGGACCAGATTTGGATAGTTCAGACATACTGTTCTTTTTTTAATAAAAATTCAGATATAAACACTCAATTTACACCAAATATAGCTTATACAATCCTATCAGGATGGTGGCTTAATAAATTACCAAATTAGTACTAACCCAGACGTCCACAGTTATGGATGGCGATTACATTCACGGTTCTGGACGAGCTTAATAAGACCCTATTTAGATCCATTGTAATTATAATAATCAACTAAAATAATTTAATTATGACCTAAACTGGTCGGATTATATGGTGAAATTTTATAATCAAAGCCTCAAATTACACTAATTCTATAATCTAGGTGAGACATTCTTTTTGTGATTCCTCACTTTAACCAACGACAACCACCACAATAGTCTAGGGATCCAAACACTCTAACTATTATCCATAATACAAATATAATAATTTAATTCATAATTTAGATTATAATAACCTGGTTGTAATCCAAATAGGTCCATAAATAACCTAGCTTTCAAACCCAACAAGATAAAGTAATTAGGTTAGTTCTTGGTATCATATTCCCATATGCATCTGCTACGTCACAAAGAAAATATTAAATACCTAAGTTGAAAAAAATCTCTACAAGATATGATATTCAATCATGTGACTATATTCTATGATATCATAGTAGTTAATTATTATTATGACATGTCCATAAAAGTACATCCAAACAATTTAAAATGTTGAACAAGCCGATTTCATGGTAAATTAAGGAGAAATTTGGTAGAGTTTCTCTGGCTGATTCTTAAGCTCCACTTCTTGATTCTCTGGTGGAGTAATTCTGGTGGAGGAGCATGTGGGGAGTAGGTGAGAATCAATTCTAAAATGATTTTAGAAACTATCGTGATTTAATTCTGGGTTCGGGTTGCCCTTATAACTTCATTCTTTCTCCTATTTATTTCGTTGTCACTTAAGCAAAACATCCTACATGACATTTAACAAATGTGTATGTTACGGTCTATTGGGAGAGGCCATGTTCGCTTGTCTTATAATCCGTACTTTTCAGCTTGTTTTTTCAGCCGGAACAATATTTTTCTCTCACAACAAATCAATCGGAACAGTGTTTCGACTATTTTTCAACGAAGCGAACGAGGCCTATACATGTTCTTGAAAAAAAAGCAATATGGATATGCATACACCTCATGAGTACATTCAAGTTGAGGGACGTGATGGCATACGATGATACGACGATGAAAGTAACTACCCAACGATATAAATAAATAAATAAAACAGAGGATTAAAGCATGACAGCTTAGGCCTTGTTTAGATTGAAACTTTTTTCAACCTGATGAATAGTACCACTTTCGTCTTATTTGGCAAATATTGTCCAATCGTGGACCAACTAGGCTCAAAAGATTCATCTCGTGATTTTCAACTAAACTGTGTAATTAGTTATTTTTTACCTACATTTAATACTCCATGCAAGCGACTAAAAATTGATATAATAAAGAGAGAGTAAAAAAACTTAGAACTTTGATGGGATCTAAACAAGGCCTTGGTAACTAAAACGTTGGATTGGCTGAAACAAGCCGGTATCAACCACCAATTGTTTGGTCGGATCGTGTCTGCTGCCGCCAATCAGGGTTTAGCGATGACTTTGAGGTTTCAGCTTGCTTTGTGGACCCGCTATACTATACTCCTAGGCTCGGGACGCATGTTGTCTGCTCTCTTTGGCTCCAGCTCTCACAGCTTGGTAACTAAAATCACCGTCGAGCCCTGTTCACTGAAGCCAGATTTTTCTCTCCTTTCTCTTCCTCTCATAGAGCCTGTAGGAGTTGGTAAAGCTAAAAATTTTAGCTTCAGCGAACAGTGCTCAACAGTAGATTTGCAGTTGGGAGCTGGAGCCGGTAGGATCCGTGTCAAGGAGCCCCGTAATAGGCAGAGAACATACGTGGTGCGTGTTGCGCGGCCGCACCTATGTACAAAAGCGACTTGTTTGTCTGGTGCTGGTACTGGTAAGGTTTCAACGCTCCGTATGTGAGTGAGGAAAAATCAGTATTGTACGTGGAAGTGGAACGTAGTAAGGCAACTCCAACAATTGGTTTTTCAGCTGGCTCTAAGCATTTTTTTATATTTTAATAAGAGAGAGACAAGCTTGCTATTAATTAAGAGTGAAGCTCTTGCACACCTTCAAGATTACGTGAGATTGTTATATGAGGCTATCTACGATAAAAACTATGTGCTAAGAGTTAACATTATTAGAGAAGTTACGTTAAAGCGAGTAACTAACTCTCCCGCATTTGCTCATGGATCGGGTACTGGAACATGAACAGGATGTAGAATGTTTTTGCAGGAAATATTGCAGGAGAAGCTACGGGGACGGACTATGACTAGTGTATGCTTAGCCTACACACGTCCAGGTCCAACCTGTGCAGCTAAAATGGACTTTCTTAACAAGAAAGTGGTATATTACTCTAATCGTCCAACATGTAGATATGGCTGGTATACGACCTGTCGGGACCAAGTGATCGAGGGCCGCGCCAACCTGTCCGAATTTTTCATCTTTAGTTTTTTTTTTAAAAAAAATCATAAATATGCCTCGGAGGAAAGATTTTAAAATCTAGACCCTTACCTTGACGTCATCGTTGCTGGCGCCGAGCTTACACATCTCGGCGCCAGCGTCATTGGCGCCGAGCTCTTGGGCTCGAAACCAACGTGGCGGTGACATGTCAGGAAACTCGGTGCCAGTCACCCTGGCGCTGAGCTCGGCGCCGTAGATCTTGGCGCCGAGCTTGTATTTTAACCCTGGCCCCAACCTTCCTACCCGAGCCTTCTTCCTCTTCTTTCTCCTCCCTCTCGGGTTTTTTCTCTTCCCACTTCGCCCTACCTCACGAATCGATATATTGGACATTGGAAACTTTGATTTGATCCGTAGATCTTTGAGAGTAAGGTATCCTCGCTTTCCTTATAGTTTTTCGCATCGATTCGGTATATATTAGTTGAATTTTTCAACCTAAGAATCGTCATTACTTAGGGTTTTATGTAATTTTTAATATTTGTATTAAACCTAGGTAACCGCAGCGCATGTTGTTATGTTTTATGGGTTTATTGTTTTGCATAACATTGGAAACCCTAGGTTTAGGGTTTAATGTTAATTGGTTTTGGTTCTTACAACAGAATTGGTTGTATTATAGTTATGGTTCTCATTTGCATTAATTTGTGATGTTTTGATTTTTGTTTGTTAAATTACATCCGTTTTGTTAGATGTAAGAAATGTATCGGGAGGAGTTTTGGCGAAAACAGGATCGTCCTCGAGAATTATACCCCGACGCTTCTAGCAAAGATGTCCCCGTCTCTCTCGACCTCCCTGTCCCTAACTGTGACTGTGGTATCCTGGCCCATGTTTTTTAATCGAAACATCCGGACACAATGGTGTGTTGCTTCTACACATACAGTCGTTTTAATATAAGAAATTGTTTCCACTATCCTTTTTCTTTATTTGTGTAAGTATGCTACTAATATTATGTTGGAATCTCATTGTATAGGGCCATGAGAGGCACTTTTTCTTTCAGTGGATCGACGGTACAGACAAGTTTGATCCTAGGTACCTCCTTTTCGACGATTGGTTTAGAGAGAGACATCCACGTGAGCACTTCAAGCGGTAGGTTCCACCCCCTAACCCGCCACCAATGACGGCTAAGGAGAAGCACCTAGGCGCAGTTAGACGACTCGAGGAACCTCCTCTATGCGATTGTGGAGATCGAGCTATGATAAACCCTGAGAATATGTTGGAGTTTGTGTGTCCAAACAAGCATGAAGTAAGTGTGTGTGTTGAAATGTTGAGTTATATGTGTTCATATACTAATGTCTCCTTATTTAGGTGTTTTCAATGGCGAAGTGTCGTTTCAAGGAGTGGTTGTATGGTCCTAAGAACCAATGGCCGGAAGAACCGCGAAAGGCTAAGGAAAAGAAGAAAGAAAGGGTAATTTACAAAGCACCTCCTGTCATGTGCGAATGTGGTGTTAAATCCAACTATGGCCTAGTCCCTTCGGAGCTTGAAATAGGCCATTATTGCGGCCATATGGTTGAGTATGATGAGGTTGGTTATTTTTATGGTAAACATGAAATCGTATTTTGTTTCTTTTGCTAAGACATATATGATAGAATTTTCTGTTTGAACAGAGTACTAGGAAATACAGGTGGAAATATTATGATGATCAAGCTAAGTTCTTGGATGACCTGAAGAAGATGCAAGTAATTGCATGGAAGAGGGGATATGGACCTGACTACGTCAACCTATTCGTTAAACATCACAAAAAAAAGATACGTGAGTTTGCTAGACAACGCTGTATTTATAACCCGATCGATGTTGGGCTTAACAAATGGGGATTGGAGAGACGGATGACGTTAGAGGATGAGAGGGCAAGGAATTAGGCAAGGGAGGAGACAAGAGTACAGATGTAGGTCTTGAACGAGCATGTTGTTGCATTATGTGCCAGTGAGGGCTTGAAAGCCTTTTTTTTCATTGCCTAATTTTAAATGTAATATAATCACGTTACTAACTGATTGCATTTTATACATGCTGGGATTGGATGCAGTGAGGAACATGCCGCAGAGGTGGCTCATGCAAGGTATGAAAAAAAGAAGTTAGATGAGCACAGATCACGAGCTGGTCGCACCATTCAATCACCGATTGTGTTGTCCGATGAGGGAGATGAGGATGAGGACGACACTGACAGACTGAATGAGCTTATCGCTCTAGTAGAGGCGGGCTTGCAGGCAGAGGAGGCTGAGGATGACATTGACAGACTGAGCGAGCTCATCGCTCTAGCAGAGGCGGGCTTGCAGGTGGAGGAGGATGACAACGCATTCTTCACTCAGGCCTTAGAGGCCGTAGATGAAGTAGAGACCGCTTACTACAGGCAACACGTAGGTCATAGCAATTATAACACCCTCGGTGTTACACTATACGATTTTTGCTAAAACACTGCATAAGCATCTAACTTGTGTGTAATATAGGGTATACATAGATATTCGGAACTTGAAACGTTCATTTGAAACAAGAAATGAATGTTCTATTTCGTGTCGCGTATTATCGTTTAGGGTTCTAAGTGATTTTTTATCGAACAAAAATGCTATAGAACATTTATGCGAACCTTGATAAAGTTTGTAGTACGAACTTCATAGGCAACGATAAAATATGTGCGGTCAGGGACTGGGTTCGCTAGCTACTATATTGGGTAACTTGAAAATCGCATTCGATGCGAAACCATTAGGACAGCCAAAATTTCCCACGTCGGACAATGCGTTGACGAAGCCATGTTTGGCAATTTTTGTAGAGCGATTGGGTTAAGAAGTGGAGAGGTGTCTTGGCTTAGTTCGATAGCCCTATGTACCCGCTTGAAGATAGAATGACTGGTTTGGCTTTCGGATCATCGAATTAGTCATGGTAGCAGCTTCAAAAAACGTGCACGACATGTTTTCCACTTCCAGGCGTAGTCACCGCCTCCGTTCGGCCTGGCACCGCTGCTCTAGCCGCCCAGCGTGCACGGCCGCGCTAGCCACGTCACCATTGCCGTGCCTGTGCACGGACGCTCGCGCACATGGTCCCTGCGCTGCTGGCCACGACCTCATGCACACGCTCCCGCACTGCTGTGCCGCACATGGACCGCTCTGTCATCATTGCGTCGCACTGCACCCTAGTCGCGCTGCACGCCATCCGTCGTAGCCTACACGACCGCTGTTGCCGTTGACACTTCGGTTGCATGCGCGTGGCTTTGCCCCGCCTAACTTCGCCGTCCTGTCCACGCTTCACGCCACACCACTCTGTAGTGTTCCCAGACATGCCGACCTCTATGGCGCAGTGCCGTGCTGCCCTCGTGTTGCGTGTCGTGAAGCTGCGATCACGCGTTGGAGTGCTGAACTTGTGCGCACATCTGGAGGTCGCATTGATGTCCAGCGTTGTGCCAAGCCCGTTGCTGTTGCAGCCATACGGTGCCGGGGCCTCAGTTGGAGTTTTCCTCACCGTCGAACCCATTTAGCCGAACACCATCACCCACTAATTTGGCCAGGTGCAGTCCATCCCTTTCCAATTCACCATGCGCCCAAATAGCTAGAGTAGTTAGCTTCCGATTGGAGTCATCTCGATGGGTTTCTTTCCTATGGTGAGGTAATGGGGAGAATTTTCCCCTCGGTGATCCACCATGGCCGACGACACGAGTTCTTGGCTCAGGGCACTGCTCCTTGCTCTTTTGATTCAATCAAGCACGACTGTTGCCTCTCCTTGACTCGTTTGCCTCGTCCGTGCAGTGGCCCCACCGACAGTGCAACAGGTCGTCAGGAATGTCTTCTCCGTAGCCAGTGTGAACCAGAGCAACCTCGCACGCATGGCTAGCCCATTGCCGTTCCTCGTGACTTTGCCCAGCCCGTCCGTCACATCGCTGGTGAGGTCCTCTTGCTCCTAGAGTAGCTGGTTGACTCAATTAGGGCCGAGGTTCGCCAGAGTGCGTGTCCATCCCCAGCGAACGTGGGTAGATGTCGTTTCCATGGCCAACATGCTTGAATGTAGTAGCAGTTCAAATAGGACTTCTACATTGTTTAACGTAGTCTGTAGATGGTTAAGGAGTAGCGGTTGAGGCGTTAGGCAAGGTTTATTCACCGACATCGGCGTCACCGTGGCCAAACACCACCGTGGTGCGTGGTCGTGCCTCTGTGTGTCACCAACCGGGTTGTTTGGTACCTCTATCGGATGCTCTTGGGTTGAGGAGTGTCGTAGTGGTAAGAATCGAGGCCATGGAGGCGCGTGCTCGCCGGCGTTAGGCCGAGAGGGTCACGGTCTTTATTAAGTCCGGCCAGGGATGTCATAACGTAAATTCAAGGTAAACCAGGGGGTTAAGTGCTAGAGTTAGTGAGAGAAGGGAATAGTGGAATGGACTGCGGTTCCATTTGATTGGAATTCGAGGGCTCTTTTGCTTAATGAGGCACGCACGCGGGTTTTCCCTCCGTGGGCCGCTGGCGCGCGTGGGCCGTACTACGCTGGGTCGCGCCGGTGCACTGCACGAGTGTACGCACAGGCGTCGCGGGTTGGGCCGGGTCGCTCGCGTGGGCCACGAGATAGAAATCAGTTTTCATTTTCCAGTAAATTCGTGAATGTTTATTCAATATTAGTTTGAGCTGAACTTTAATAAATTGTAGTAAATCATGTAGATGTCCAAAAATAGTAAAACTAAGTTTATTAGGTTCACAAAAATATCATCTACTTGTTAGTGTAGTTAGGTTATAGTTAGCTGTAACAATGGTAGGTTCATAAATTCAAACTAAAGAGCTTAATATTATCTAGATTAATAATTGTAGTAATTTTTCTGGTAAATTGTTGATACCTATAGCTATGAAAATTTTATAGTAGGCTCATTAGGTTATTATGTACTTGCTGTAAATTTTGTAGCCTTAGAGTGAGTTGATAAATAGAGTAGCTATTACCCTTGCTTTATCGTATATAGTGTAAATCAACATTAAGAGTAAGAATACATGTAGTTGCTATAATAATGTATGCCATACTTGAAACTTGTTACCGGTAACAATAGATAGCTTAGTACCATGGTCAGTAGCACTATCTTAGTAGTTAAATAGATGTACTTTTATTTTAAGAGGTTCTGTTGCTATATTACTAAGCATTGCATCATCATTTTATGTATATAGATCATGAGCTGGTAGAATTTGTGTCCGTCGACAAATAGGAGTACGACGAAGTCATTGAGGAGTATGAGGAGGAGATCCTCGTGCAGGAGGGAGCTGTCGATGCGGGACCCACAGGATACCCCGCAGGGTAGAAAAAAGATCTAGTCCAACTAGGATTCTTCCCATATAATCGTAGTAGTAGAACTATTAGGTAATCCTACTAGGAAATCTCATTATAAACCGACTAGGACTCTGGCCTCCTGACTATATAAAGGAGGGCAGGGCTCCTAAGAGAAGGACAATTTTGTACAACACAACACTTTACAATCAATCTAACGCAAAGGCTAACGCCGACTAGACGTAAGGTTATTACTCGATCCACGATCGAGGGCCTGAACCAGGATAAATCGACTGTCTCTTGCGTTAACCATCGAGTTCAGCATACGCCGAAGCCCGAACATACTGCCCCGAGTACCCCCGTGGTAGGCTATCGGTGGTAAAACATCGACAGCTGGCGCGCCAGGTAGGGGATTTCGGCGACTTTGCTTCTGAGAGCTCGATGGACCTCGACAACATGATTTTCCCGACGGGATCAACTTTCATCTTCGGCTCATGGATCTACGAGGCAGACAACAACGGCAAGCTTCAAAGCCATCTCCTCGAAGATTTAGATCATCTAAAAGAAGTTCTTATTCCAACAACTACAACGGATCAGCTCACCAAAAGATTCGCGCAGCTCATAGTATCCGAATCAAATCGGATTTCACGACCACTCGTATCCGATTCGAATTCAAGCTCCAAAGCGAAGTTTTATCAGAGTGCTTTCCAGAAACCGAGTTCTTTTTTGGCAAGATTCCGGAACACAACCCAAAACAACTCGGATTACCCCTAGAATTCTCTCAAGAAGTCGAGTTCTTCTCCATTTGGGCTCGACAACATGGCAAAATCCTATCAAGGACAGGTCGAAAGATTTTTCAATCCAAGATTC